>NC_056744.1:735068383-735193383 GCF_019279795.1 Protopterus annectens
CGAAGAAGTTAGTCAGGTTCAGGAGACAAGATCGGCCCTTCACGAACCCAAACTGCATGGGGTCCAGTGTTTTAAGATTGCCAATGTCTTTGTTTATAAGTTCCATGATAATACGTTCCATGGCCTTGCAGATCAGGCTCATCAGACTGATGGGACGGTAGTTCCCGGGATCCAAGGTGGATCCCCCCTTGTGGAGTGGTATAACTGTAGCTGTGCGCCATTCACTGGGCATGAAGCCTAAGGTGAGGCTATGATTAAACATGACACTTAGGTGAGGTGCCAGTTCATTTTGTAGTTCATGTAGTACACAGCCTGGGATGTTGTCTGGTCCCATGGATGCTGTATTCTTAGCTTTGGAGAGTGCATTTTTTACCTGTGTGGCCATTATTACCGGAATTTGGCAATCTTTCGGTATTGAGATGAGCCCTTTAGGGGTTGAGATGGGGGTTTGCACTGATTCGATCTGCCAGGATATTGGCAATATCCTTGGGATCAGTATATTTAATGCCATTCTGTTGTAGCTCAGAGCAGATCTGAGCATTGCCATTTAGATTCTTGACATAGCTATAGAATGCCTTGTGGTTGTCTTTGGAATTTTTGGCAATTTTATTTTCTTAACTAGCTTTGGAGGATTTTATGATGGATCTCAGCTTCTTACTGAGGCTGGTAAGGGAGTTTTTTGCATCTTGGGATTTTCCTCTTTTCTGCAACAGTTTCTTCCTTTTGTTGTAAAGTTTTTTTATTGTAAGGGACCACTAGATCGGCTTTCTTTTTTTTTGGAGGAAGTCTTGTTAGTGGTCTATGCTTCATGTTGGCAAAGGGACTCCCTGAACTCAAACACACACACACACACACACACACACACACACACACCCCCCACACACACACACACACTCACAGACACTCACAAATATATATTCATGCAGCTTCAGTCATGCCCTTACAGACAGGCACACAAACATTCACACTCTAACACCCCCACATGTTTTTGCTGATCTTTTCACTGTAAGTACTAACAAAGGAGTAAATAGGGAAGACTGTATTTTTATGGAGGTCACATTTTCATAAAATAAAATTTTCCTTGTTCAAGTAATTCTGTGAGTCACTCAGCCAAACAAATGAGGAGCTACAGACATTTGTGGGGAAGAGAATGTGGTTATTTAGCATAAACCACTCTCTCAGACTGCTACATTCTTAATGCAGCTCACTGTGCAAGGCCATCCTCTGCACTGAGCTATAATGCAGTCCCTGAATTGGAATGACTTAGCATGTAGGGAAAAACTGTTGAGCCAGGTCTTCCCTATCTCACAAAACCTTTCTGAAGTAGTTAACTGTCACTGCGGTAACTCCAACTAGAACTCATGCTTTGTAGTATAATGCAATAAAACAAGCCCAATGCTACAGACTTTCATAGAAAGATAACTTTCATTTCCTGTCAATGAAAATTGCTGTTATGTTCACGCTCATAGGATGGTTGTATAACTTTAAGATTTACATTAAACAGTACCAAAGCTAGGATTTTCAGAGTTCTGTACTGAATCTCTCCAGCTAGACTCTGTACCCAGTGACACAGTGTTAGACCAAATAATCCACTGTCCATCTCTGAATTATGAACTATAAAAAGAAGGCAGTATTGCAACATGACTCCAGTATTCATGAAATTTGGGTTTGATACATTAATCCTTCTTTTTGGCAGTGATATAATAAACAGCGTGGAACATAAATACAGTAACCCCTTTTTGAAATTTTAGTATGGGCTTTGTGCTATATGCTATTTGTTTTTATTTAAAACCAAGTCTTTCAGGAGCAAACTTCTTTGAAAACCAATGCACATGTAATAAAATGAAACGTTAGGGCCTCCTGTGGAAAATAAGTACATTTGGACCACTGTGCTTAAAGCATCAATTAATTGAGTCCAGTGCAAAGTTCAGCAAGCAGGAAGGTAGTCACTGACATAAAAAAATAAATCATAACAGCCTTCTTCTTGGGCCAATCAGTGTTTAAAGCCATCTGTACTTTCAGAAACATGGAAAGGGTTAATAACATTTATTTACAACTGTTAAAAAGATAATATATGCATTACACATGCCAACAGTGCCCTTATAGTACAGATACTGTAGTTCTCTCAGAATGTTTATAACTTGTATACATTTAACACGTGTCACATTAAAGTGTAGCTTATAAAGATTACTGTGCCATTCTGTGCAATCCAACTAAGTTAATGTTTACAACAGATAGATATAGGAACATTTTTCCCAGAATATATCTATGTCAGCTGTAAAAATAATAAATCAAATAGCCATGCAGCCCAAGAGATTTAGGTGAGAACATGATATCTGAGTAAGTACACACAGCTGTCTTAGAACAAAGCTATTATTTCTTTGACAGTTTTACTTTGTTGAATCATCAAGCCAGTCCTACATGTCATTTTAATATTTTTTCTGACCATTTATTAAATATTGGAACCTAGATGCCAACATTTGAGCTTGTTTCTACTTAAGCTTTAAAGTGGAAACCTTCTTCGCTTCTCACTTTGTGGCAGTGAACCCTTCACTAACTCTTTCTTGCTGCCTAGCTTATATGCCAGTTTTAATGTCTGCTGGATAGTCCATAAGTATGTTTCTGACACTGTGTGTGTACTAATTTATTCGGTAACCATTTGAAATGTTGGGACCCACTACAGCGAGTCCCAAAATACAGAGACTAAATGCCCAAAAGAACAGACTTACATATACTAAGTCTGAGGTAACCATCTCTCAGAATGCTCCCTTTTCTCCAATGTGCGGTGATCTTGGAGTTGGTATAGATAAGTTTGGGGGTGGGGTAGGGGTCTTATCCTTCACATGTGGGGGTGCATAAGTTTAAAGAAGAACAACAATTTTCAAGATTCAACGAAGCAGGACTGGATTTTTTGAGACTGTTAAGTGATAACAACAAAGAAAAAATGGACTTGTTGAGAACGGAAATTAACACCATTGAAAATTATATTAAAAATAATTTATCTAGTGAAAGTTTTGAATTGTTGTTCAACATGTTATCACGAGAGGTTAATGTGCATGCTACAGAAGTGTTCAATAGAAAGCACTCTAAACTGATACGTGATATTGAGATATATAATAATAATGCCGCCTATAATAACTTTGCGCCTAACAGTAGGGGGAATAATTTCTCTGGTAAGAAACATAGTAATATTATGCCTGGGGATGACTTTGCCAATCAGCGTGCTAATCAGCGTTCTTTTAGTGAAGTGGTGAACGCAAATAACATAGTAGATAGTGGGAATTCCGGTAAAGGCAATGAGGATGTTGCTGTTAATACTAATGATATTGCAGTAAAAGTTAGTGTTCCTAATGGTAGCAGCGCTATTACTGAAGATATTGGTAAGCCACAAAGGGTTGGATTAAATAGGCCTTCACCGGCCAGGGGTCAACAAAGTATTAGTGTAAAACCTAAGACAGTAAATGAGGCCTTAATGGCAAAAAGGAACCAAAGCAATAAATTAACTGTTTTGACAAGAAGCCGTACTTTTTTGGGGTCAAATTCGTCGGGGGACGAAGCATGATGAATGACAGTGACTGTGACTGTTTTAACATCATTAATTTAACAGAACATGTTTTTTCAAGTGATGAATTAAATGTATTAAAATATGGTTTCAATTTTGTGCCATTTTATAAAGCTAATTATAGCTGTACAGTTGTTGATGTTAAGAAATTTGTCAGAAATCTGAATTTAGCTTATGTGATGCATGATATACCTGAACGTAGTAAAGCATTAATAAAACCATCAAGTTTTGTTCCTAAATTACAGCATACTATGGAGGTGTTTGAGAAAATATGTATTGAGGACATAAAAAAGGTATTAAAAAATACTAAGAAGTATAATGACAATTTAAGTAAAGAGGAAAGAAAAGCCTTAGAACATCTTATAGCGTTAAGAAGTACAATGCGTTTTATGAAAAGCGATAAAGGTTCTAATGTAGTAATAATGGAACAACAAGTGTATAATAAAGGTATGGAAATTATATTAGATAATCAAGAAGAATATGAAAAAGTTAAGTTGTTTGACATACATAGGAAGTTCAGATTTATTGAATCACAGTTATATGAAGCCTTAATGTCTGGGTACATTAATGTAGAATTGTATAATTTTTGTTCTGTTCAATATCCCAAAATAGGGGTGATTTTTGGAATCCCGAAAATCCACAAGGATTCCAAAAGACCCCCTTTTAGACCTGTGGTGTCTAGTCCACATTCTATTACTGAAGGTATCTCATTAATTATAGATGCTGTTTTGGGACCAATCATACAGGAAAGTTCATCCTATATTAAAGATTCGTGGCATTTTTTGGAAGAAGTTAGTAATTTTGCCAAAGAAAATGTTTTTGACCCCATAAAACATATTATTTTTACTTTGGATGTCACATCATTGTATACGTGCATCCCACATGATAAAGGTATTGAAGCTGTACGTATTTATTTAACCTAGAAAAAATTAATGTCCAATGACATAATTTCCACTATTTGTGGTTTTTTAGAAATAGTGTTAGAAAACAACTATTTCATTTTTGATAAACAGCATTATAGGCAAAGGAAAGGAATTGCCATGGGATCACCAGCTGCCCCATCATTTGCCAATACAGTCATGGCCTGGTGGGAGATGGATATTTTATCTATTATATCAAAGGAGTTTACTATTGTGTTTTATAAAAGGTTTATTGATGATTTAATTTTTATAATTGAAGGAAATGAAATGGTAGTAAAAAATCTCACTATGCAGATTAATAGTCATTCTGATTTTTTAAAATTTACTATTGGAGATATAGGCTTAACAGTGAACTTTTTAGATGTATGTCTATGGTGGGACTTTATTGAAAATAAGTTCCATAGCAAAATATACAGGAAAAAGACGTTCACAAATGGTTACTTGCACAATAAAAGCAACCATCCTAGACACATTATTAAAAATATCCCAAGAGGGCAATATATAAGAGCCTGTCGGATGACTAGTAAAAAGGAAGATTTAGTTAAAGAATTTCATTTTATAACTGCTTTGTTTATAGAGAGAGGTTATGACATTGATATTTTAATAAATAGTGGAAATGAAATTTTTGAGAAACATGAATCTTTGTTTCCAGCAATATTAAATAAACCTTTAAATTATAATAGAATTAATAATTGTATGCCCAAGAACCCAAAAAAGGAATGTGTATGTTCATTGGAAATGAGTGGTGAAATGAACATTATTGCATCAGTTTTAACAAAAAATTGGAGAGTGATTCAAGGAAATCAGGATGTTGCAAAGGTTTTAGGTGGTAAACCACATTTTGTTTTTAGGAATTCTCACAACATTAAAAGCATGCTGGAATATCATAATACTGCTCCTAAGAAAAATATTATTACAAAAAAAGGCATGTTTTGCTGTCAAAGTTGTAAAATCTGTAGATTTATTTCTGTTGGTACTAGTATTTCAATATTGAATAATGACAGAATTTTTGAAGTACCAGGTTATGCAGATTGTAATTCGTGCGGGGTAGTTTATGTTGGTATGTGTACGGCATGCCCAGCATTCTATGTAGGTATGACTACGCAATTTAAGCACCGCATTAAAGAACATTTATACAGCATTAAAAGTAAAGACGGAAATAATGCCTTATATAAACATTCCATTAATTGTGAATTTTTAAAAATTTGTATTTTCAGTGTTGGAAATTTGCAAACCTGATTATAGAGCCGGTGATTTTAAGAATTTTTGGAACAAAAGGAAACATTATGGCAGGTCAGGTTGAATTCGACAAATTTCCTGGTTTAAATGAAGCAATTAATGTGAAATGTTTTTAAAGTACAGAAAGTTAGGTATAAATAAAGAACAGAATATACTGCAATTATTTAATAATTAACTATATTTTTTAATGAAGTTTTTTAAAGTAATTTTTTTGTAAAATGTATAGTATTAATTGTTTAATTGGACCATTTGATATGTGTTAATTGATTGTGTATTTAAATGGAGGGAAATGGTTTGTAAGTATTTTCTGATGAAGTCGTATGATGAAAGCGTGTATTAAAGTGTGTTGTACGCTATTGATTTGAGCATTTTATTTGGTGACATCCATTTTTACATTTTACTTTCTCTGTGTCACCTTTCACGAACTGGTGCTTGTTGGAGTTCGTTTTACTAATTTTCAAGATTCACTCTTCTCCTGTGTTTTTGGTCTTTTTGTTCTTTTTTTTTCATCTTATCAGCACTCAGCATTTTGAGTGCTAGCATTTCAAAAGGGATCCGATTTATCCTTGTACAGAAATGCACTTTGTGATTCAGAATGGAATCACCACCACTCACTGTGTCATCATGTGTCACATTGCTGTAGTATAATACTCAGTAATTAAATTCCTTCATGTCCACTTATTTGGTGATCCTAAATGTCATGCCTACTGCTTGGTATACAAGACTGTGTCCATCCCACTGTCATTATTTGAGTCTATATGAATTTGTTGAGCTGCTGAATATATTGACTACCAGTTCAACAAAACTCAAAGATGGATTTTAATATGGGCCATACGGGGGGGGGGGGTTATCATTACTTCCATGTTCATTATCTCTAGTGAGTCAATAAATAATAAGTCAATGTAAAGCCTTTGCCAAGCCATGATTACATGAATTCCTGTTCAACAAAAACGCCCCATTATTTTTATATGCCTGAATTCCACTGTTTTTATATTTTATAGATCATGAATACTGTTTATATTAACTTTTGTGTAATCTTCAAAAAATTCCATGGCTGTTTATGTATGATATCATATACAGCCCCCCCCCCCCACATACTGGCTAACAGAATAGCACTATATGTTAAGATAATGTGTTGTAAATGAGCCATATGCTATAAAACTGTCACTGATTCCCACAGCTTATACTTCATATTGTATAGTACTAAACATTTCCTTTTGCTAAACTAATACTTATGGTCATCCCTAAAATAAGACAGTTAAATTAATTAGCTCTCCCATTGTACTTCTGACAGACATAAAATTCTAAGCACTCACCTACCCACCTGATAATCTGTATTTTTTTTGTCTGTCCTTACTATACACCACTCTTTGAAAGCTCCTCCAAACCTCATCTGATCTGCGCATATCAATGAGCAACAGAAAACCAGACTAGGAGGGCTCTCTCCTTACTGAACTAGGAGGGCCTTGTGAAGATAGGTAAAGGCTGCTAGCCTAACAAGATAGAATTCTGTAGATAATTCTGTCACTTGTAAATATTAATATAAGCCACAGGCTTGTTCTCTTAAATGGGAAGTGTTGGTAAATGTTAAACTTCAAAAATGTAACAATGGTGCACTCTGCTGTAGGAAAGCTAAGGCAAGCATTTTATGACTGTATTTGATCTTTAAAGTCGGCCCCGATATGTCTAGATGAAGGAATTCTGCCTATTATTTTAAGACCAGAGTTAATGGCTAGAATTTGCATGTATAAATGTCCTTTATTGCTCTGGTTTCTGACCAGGTGTAAAGAATGTAAATGTAGTTTCTGTTAGCCTGAGAACACCAGAGAAATGTGAAGAATGATGTCATGTGAAGCAGCTCTGTATTATCAATTTAAAGAGAGAATCAGAGAGCTCAGAGCATTTTTGTCTTTTGAACATCCAACATCACCAGCACTGCCTGTTTCTATATGTAAGTTATTTAGAACTGTGTTTTCTCTTAGAAATAGCTAGGAATTAGAAAGATTAGACTAAGTCATTACCAACATGAGTGACCGGTGTTCCACACCAGAGGTCAATTCCTCGTTGGTCAGATCCAGCCACAAGCTAATCAGCTTAGACATCCACATCATGACCCCACCCCCCATTAGGGAAACCACCGTAAAAATTTTCTCCAAAACCATCTTAACGCTTCTTAAAACAGAAGTGGCAAACTTCAAAACACCCATGCAGATGGACAATAGAGGTACGACTGCTGAATCCTAAACAAATGCACTTTATAAGCACTTACATGAGTGCATGGATCGTGCTATCCCTAACAGAACCAAGATGCTATCCTCCAAAAAAAGGAAGACAATCTGGTGGTCCCCTGCCATAAACAAACTCTACAACAGAAGAACGAAACTGTTGCAAAAGAAGAGTAAAATCCCATGACTGGAAGAACTCCCTGGTCAGCCTTAGTAAGAAGATGAGATCCCTCATGAAATCCTCCAAAGCTAGTTATGAAAGCAAAATCACAACTGATTCTAAAGACAACCAGAAATCATTCTGTAGCTATGTCAAGAATCTCAATGGCAACACTCAGATCTGCTCTGAGCTACAGCACAATGGCACTAAATATACAGAACCAACTGATATTGCCAACATCCTGGCAGATAGGTTCAGTGCTAACTTTACCCCCCCCCCCACCCCCTAAAGGGCCCATCTCTATACCAGAAGAATGCAAATTTTCTGTAATCACAGCTACACAGGTAAAAAACCACACTCTCCAGTATCAAACCACATTCCACCAGAGCAGCTGCCTCCTCTTCTTCCTTTATCAAAGGCATTGATTTCCCTTCTATTTTAGAGGCAGCCACTTGGACCGTAGTGCACACCTTCACCAAACACTACAAGCTGGACATGGCATCCTGTGCTAGAGCCAGTTTTGCCAGAACTATCCTACAGGGTCTCCTGGACCACAGAAACCCTTCCTTCTCCCAGGGTCATACTTAAAGCTCTGGTATTATCCCTACTGTTATGAATACTGCAACATCAGAATAGAAGTACATAGAATAGTTGTGTAAGACCTTACCATAACCATAGATGTCCTTCTCATCTATGTTGAAATATTCAGTCCCACCATCCTACCCCCTGTTTCTTGCTTCTGCTATAGCAGGTATTTTATGAACACCTGTGGTCATCTTCTTCCCCAAGTCTCTACCTACATAACCTTATTACTGCCCTGGCTCTAGCAGGCATGAAAGTCTAAAAGTCTCAGTTATGACCCTCCTGAAAAACCTCAGGGGCACTATTATATGCAGCAGAAACTATTCTGAGGAGGGTACGTGCAAACGTCACCTTTTTACCTAACTCCGGTTTATGGCCCTTGTAGCTGACATCACACACACCCTCCAGGACAAAGACTTTGGTATACTGGCCAGACAGTGGCACTGCATGCAGCTACTCCCTACTGTTATGAATACTGCAACACAGAAGAGAAGGACATCTATGGTTATGATAAGGTCTTACACAACTATTCTTTCCACAGGGAAAAAGTATATCCTAGTGGTAGTGGATTATGCTACATGATACCCTGAGGCAGTGGCTCTGTCCTCCACTGAGGCAGAAAAGGTGCAAATGCTTTGTTAGAGATTTTCAGCAGGGTAGATTTCCCAAAAGAAATACTGACTGACAGAAGTGCCAATTTCATGTCAGACCTGCTGGCTTGTCTGCGAAAGTACTGTGGGGTGAAGCGCCTGAAGGCCACCCCTACAAACTCCAGACTAATGGTCTTGTTGAGAGGTTAAACTCTACAATCAAGTCCATGCTACGAGCATTTGCAGACCAGATTAAGAGGGAGCGAGACAAACATTTGCCCCATCTGTTGTTTGCTGATAGAGAGGTTCCCCAGGAATCCACAGGTTTTCCACCCTTCGAGTTGCTGTATGGGTATAGGGTGAGGGGAACTCTAGATTTAATTTGAGATGAGAGGGAAGGTGATTGTGAATATCACATAAGTCATAAACCTCAGGATAAAGCTCAGGGCACTCATCGGGTTGGCCCAGGAGAATCTGGCTGAAGCTCAACATCAGAAAAAGCTGTGGTATGACAGGAATACTCGAGCTAGAGAGTATGCTGTGGGGCAGCAGGTAATGGTTCTCATTCATGTCAGACACAACAAACTGCAAGCAGCTTGGGAGGGACCCTACAAGGCGGTAAAAAAGGTAAGTGATGTTAACTACATGGTGGAACTGCTAGGCAGGAGGCAGGAACACAAATGTACCATGTTAACATGATGAAACCTTACCATGACAGGGATGCCCTTGTGTTGAGCATTTGCAGTGGATTGCAGGAGGAGTCTGAGGGAGATCTGGTGGCTGATCTCCTCAGTGAGGTTCGGACTGACACCTCAGTGGAAGGGGTAGAAATGTCCCAGCAGCTATCTCCTACCCAAGTTTGAGAAATCTGAGCAGTGTTACAGGAGTTTGGGGACATGTTCACTGGGAAACCAAGGTGCACGCACCTGGTGCAGCACCAGGTAGATACAGGACCCCAAAGGCCTATTAGGCAGGCCCCTTATAGGGTGCATGAGACAGTCAAACAGACTCTGAGGGAGGAAATACAGGAGATGTTGGAACTAGGGGTGATTCAAGAGTCCAACAGTCCCTGGGCCTCTCCAGTGGTGCTGGTGCCAAAGAAGGATGGCAGCACCAGATTCTGTGTGGGCAACAGGAAATTAAATAGTCACACTGAGCCAGATGTTTACCCCATGCCTAGGACAGATAAGACCCTAGAGCAGCTGGCTGGGGCTAAGCATCTTAACCATTAAACTTTCCAAGGGTTACTGGCAGGTGCCCTTGGCTCCCAGTGCTAGAGAGAAGTCAGCCTTTGTACTCTTTTTGGCTTGTATGAGTTCACAAAGATACCCTGTGGGATGAAAAATGCCCCAGCAACTTTTCAGAGGCTGGTAGATCATATCCTAGCAGGAGCAGGAGGGTTTGCCCTTCCTTACCTAGATGATATTGCCATCTACAGCCATTCCTGGCAAGAGCACCTTCAACATGTCAGGGAGGTGCTGGGCAGACTGCAGAGGGCAGGGTTGACCATTAAGCCAAGCAAATGTCATGTGGGTATGGCAGAGGTCTCCTACCTGGGATATAGAGTGGGGAGTGGTAAGATCAGGCCAGAACCTGCCAAAGTAGAAGCCATTCAGGCATGGCCTGCACCTGTTACCAAAAAGCAGGTGAGGACATTCTTGGGGAAAGCAGGGTACTACAGAAAGTTTGTCCCCCGTTATAGTACCATAGCTGCTCCTCTCACAGACCTGACAAGGAAGAACAGAGCCAGCCAGCAAAATGCCAAGTTGCTAAGATGGAACCTAGGGTTGTCAGCATATGATATGTCAGTGCAGCACCGCAGTTGGATTAGCCATGCCAACGCAAATGGGCTCTCAAGACAGGCAATGGGGTAAGGTATACTCAGGTAGACCTAACCCTCTCAAGCAACGTTTCTCAAGGGTCACTTGAAAAACTAGCTTGAGTTCTCCAGGGGGGAGATGTGTAAAGATAGGTAAAGGCTGCCAGCCTAGCCAGATAGAATTCTGTAGATAATTATGTAATTTGTAAATATTAATATAAGCCACGGGCTTGTTCTATTAAATGGGAAAAAATACTGGTAAATGTTAAACTTCAAAAATGTAACAACAGTGCACTCTGCTGTAAGAAAGCTAAATCTAGCATTTTATGACTGTCTTTGATCTTTAAAGTCGGATCTGATATGTCTGGATGAAGGAATTCTGCCTATTGTTTTAAGACTAAAGTTAATGGCTAGAATTTGCATGTATAAATGTCCTTTAGTGCTCTGGTTTCTGACCCGGTGTAAAGAATATAAATGTAGTTTCTGTTAGCCTGGGAACACCAAAGAAGTGTGAAGAATGATGTCATGTAAAGCAGCTCTGTGTTATCAATTTAAAGAGAGAGAATCAGAGAGCTTAGAGTATTTTTGTCTTTTGAACATCCAGCATCACCAGCACTGCCTGTTTCTATATGTAAGTTATTTAGAACTGTGTTTTCTCTTTGAAATAACTGGGAATTAGGAAGATTAGACTATTCCCACGGTGGTGGTGGTGCTGCGGTAGCATTGTCGCCTCACAGTAAGACCCTGTCCGGTTCGATTCTCAGCTAGAGTGTCTTCTGCGTGGAGACATGCGTGAATGGGCATACCTTCGTTGAAGGTTGTGCATCAGGCCTGGCAAGCCGGTACGTAAAAATCAACTGATAATCATTAGTGGACCGGAGTTCCGCTGTGGCGACCTCTAACCGGGAAAAGATGAAAGACACAAACAAGACTAAGTGTTTTTTTGTGTTGATGTTAGACCATTTCTAAGTATTTCTCTGTGATCTCTGAACTCTTGACTATCACTGTGTAGTAAGAAGTATTGTCTTGTGTTTTTATTATTTATTATTAAATATTTTTACACATTTCAACTGTGGCTCTTTTGTGTAGAGATAATTTAAGCTCTAGAGTACATTGCATATATATATATATATATATATATATATATATATATATATATGTAGTGACACTGTACCAAGTCACTCTAATAAGCCTTGACTGTCCAGTCACACTTACCATTTGGATAATAATATTGCACAGTAATAATTGTACACCCTTTTAAAAACCTTTCAGTAGCTAATATTAGTGGGTGGTGGCAGCCAGTACTACCTTTTAGACTGGGCAGAAAAGGGGCACAGCTGAAGAACCTGTGCCAGCCTTCCCCAGGAGTGTCTGTGTGGTTGTATAAACTCTTATCTCAAAGTGTGTGCGTGTCAGCTACTTGGGCAGGGACATGAAGCACTGGTTGGACAAAGAGAGTGCTGGAGGTTTTAGCTTGCCCACTAGGCTAAGATCTGGACCCTATAGCTGTGCCAGTGGGGAGTCTTATTGGGGACCTGGAGAGAAAGGGAGCAACCAGCCCCAGACTGACAGTGATCTCTGAGTGCTGTTAAGGGAAATTGTACTTTAATGTGTGTGTATTTATTATCCTTTCCCTATATTGGCACCCCTCACTGGTGTTAGTGGTGAGGATTGAGGCTCCTTGATTGCTGACCCAGTGCATGGGCATCACAGACCCTCTCCTTACTTCTAAAGACTGAGTCACCCTTTATTTCCCATCTTACTACCTGCATAGTGCTGCACTATCTGGAAGTGTTAACCACATTTTTCCATTTTACTTTTAAAATCTGCATCATCTTGGACAAGGCTACTGATTACTTGAGAACTTGCAATCCAGTTCTGAGAAATCATCTTGGGATTAGTGCTTCTGTTTTGCCTCAGTTAGAGAAGGAGCAGAGGGATATTATTTCCTAAAATTTCTAGAGACAACCAATCACTGGAAAGCTGGATAACTGCTTGTTAGGAGTCAGTTTGATATTACTGTTACTGTTTTACTTCTGGTGAGACAAAGAGCAAAGGATAACTGATTTCTGTCACTGGCTGGGCAGTGTGAGTGGTACTTACCTGATTGATCTGTTTGGCATTTTGGTGGATGCTGCTTAATTTTTAATTCTGAATCATTGTGCAGCTTACCTTACTCTTGTGCAGAGTTGCTGAACATGTTAGCCAAGGCATCTACCGGGAGAAGGCTACAACAAGCTTATAGACCTCCTGTAGCATCTGAGACAAGACTGTTGATCACCTAATTGCCCGTAACCAACTCCTTAGGAGCCAGATTGAGATCAATGCTACTACTCTGCTTCTGGTGAAACATTGATTCCTTGCTGTGTGAAGCTGTGATGAGACCAGCACTAATAATAGCCAGGAAAACCAACCGGAAAGTTCTATCCTTTCACTAAGTAAGGTAGATTAACTACCCACTGAACTAATGTCAGAGTATTATCTTAAGTGTTTCATCTATAAATCAAGATTGTACATATAAATTTGGAGCATGTGGCAGAGCCCCCACACTAGCGATGTGGGTAGGGGAAGCCCCACGTAAAGTACTAATAAATTTGATGTTCTTGCATGGGTAATTGTAAGCAGGTTACTATTCTTCACTGGCTAGGTTTTTTATAGTATGTTTTGTTTCATTTTAAATGGAAACTGTTTACATTTGCAGTGAATGAAGTCTATTCATTTGTGCTATGTTTCATGACCTGCAATAGCCCAATGTTTTGTGTTATCATTAAAGGTATCTACAATAGATCATAATATAATCTGAAGAATACTGCATGTCACACAACCGTAAAGACATTCAGTTTTGTTTACATCTGTGGTCAAACAAATAAGAAAACTTCCCACATTTCTGTACATATCTGCATTACAAGTACTTAAGAAATTCTTGCCATCAAGTAATAGCTTAGCTTAGCTATAGCTGAGCAGTGTGCCTCAGCTCTATATGTCCCATCAATGCAATCTCCAATTGAAGAAAATCTGTCCTTAATACTTTTAAGAAAGAAATATATCACTGGGTCCATGCACCTCACAATATATTACAAAATCATAGGTTCATAGGTTCAGAGATAGTTATATGATTGCACAGGAGTTTTGTGAATGAGTCTGCCTGGGCAGTGGTATTCCCTGGGGTATGTCACTTAAAATATGAAGTTAGCCTTGAAAAAAACCTTAAAAGTACCAGTATTACTTGGTATTCCAGGTTTTATTTTTATTTCAAAGGAGAGATGGCTTTACATTCTGTCCTGACCAGTGAGGATTTTATATTTGTGGGAGTTCAAAGTTTCTCCATATTAGTGAGGACTAGGTCAACGATGTTTTACCCTTCTAGTGGGCGTAGGGGAGTTCAACATTTCTCCATGTTAATTAGGACTAGGTCATGGATGCTTACACTTCTAGTGGGCATATTGGCTAGCTGGATCAGAATATTTGTGTTGACAAATCCAGAAATCTTTGAGCCTGCAATTTGAGGTCATGTATGATTCCTAGTCTATAGTGGGAAAGCTGAATTCACCTATGATTATGGTGTTGAGTTGAACAGAGAATGACTAAAGTTCATTTAAGTAAGTGATGTGTATTTTCTGGATCATAGAGGGGAGCCTATAGCTCACAAGGATATAGTACGGGATTCTACTTATGGTGAGTTATATGTAGAGGAGCTGAAATGCATTATATTACTTAGTAGCCAGCCTTGAAGTGTGAATATTTCTTATGTAAACTGAGGCACCTCCACCTTTCTGTGCATTTATTTATTTATTTGCAGTTTGATTACCGGGGAAGTCCACTGGGCCGAAATGACCCATTTTTAATGGAGGCCCGAGGAGAAAAGCTCCAAGATGCATTATACAATTTAGATACATCTGATAGTTAATATTAAAGATAATATTATGTAGAATAGTTACTCATAAAGTAATTCAATATCATGCATATTTAACAAATTCATTAAGCTTGAAGGTAGGGATCATACATTTTCATTTGAGGAATACAGATACGCGTTAGGCGTGGAAACAGCTTACATACAAACCTTTTAAGAAAATGTAAATACGCTTTTCATACACACATCAACAGAAGAATGCTATTTACAATATTTACAAGGTTGGGCTGTGTGAGGGTAGCTGTAGGAGTTGTTGTGAGCTTAGAGAGAAGCTATAGAAATTGTTGAGAGCTTAGATAGGCTCATAAGAAGATAACTATGAGAGCTGTAGAGCTTGGGAACCAGAGTGAGGACCCCCTTGGATTAGGTTGGTTGAAGGCAGGTACATTTCCATTTAGTGGACAGGTGTTTGAATACTTGGGTTTTGAAGTTTTCTGAGTTTGGTATGGTTCTTAGTGTGGAGGGAAGGGAATTCCATTTTTTACCTAGTGAGAAATATAGGAGAAGTTGGCCAGCAGGACGTTTAGGTTTATGGGTAGTAATTAAGTTCTGATTTTCAGATCTGAGAGCTCTGTTGGGTGTATAAGGGGGAAGGATGTTAGTTAGAGTGGGACATTTTGTTGGGTGAAATATGAGTTTATGTGCAGTAGTGAGTTGGAGATAGTCTAGATAGTTTGGGAGTTCAAGCCAATTCAGGGATTGTAGGGTTAGGCAGTGATTGGTGGTATTTTTAGATTTAGAGGCAAATTTAGAGATTTTGTTGCAGCAGTTTTCTAGTTTAGAGGTGATAGAGGAGGACAGGTTGGTTAGGAGAGGGGCTCCGTATAATAAGGAAGGAAGAAGATAAGTCGAGGCCAGAGTTTGCCTTGCAGAGTTGGAGAGAAAGCAATTATTCCTATACAGCATACCTAGCTTTTGGTGGGTTTTCTTAATATTTTGTTGAATATGAATATTAAACTTGAGGTGCTCATCTACAGTAATGCCAAGTAGTTTGGTAGAGGGGACTACTTCTATAGATGGGTTGGTTTGACTATAAACTTTGAAGTTGTTTTTATTGTAGGAGATGGTCTGTGTGGGAGGGAATAGTAGAATCTTTGATTTATTTGCATTGAGAGAGAGGTGGTTTTTGCGCATCCAGTTTTCAGTTGTTGAGAAGGCAGTTTGGGTTTTAGTCAGCAATTCAGAGAGGTTTGAGGCAGAGCAGACTAAGGTTGAATCATCTGCGTATTGAATGATTTTAGCATCAGGAATAGCAGTGTGAAAGTTATTGATGAAGATGTTAAAAAGCATTGACCCAAGGATGGATCCTGTGGTACGCCAGTTGGGGTAGTTAGGAAGGAAAAGATGGAGTTCTTCCATTTGACTGCCTGTGATCTGTCTGATAGATAGCTGGAGAACCAGGATAAAGCATTATGTGAGAGATTAAGGTTTGAGAGATGACAGAGAAGGTGCTTGTGGGAAACAATATCAAAGGCTTTAGACAGCTCGAGTAAAACAGTAGAAACTAAGTGTCCTGAATCTTGGGCTTGATTGACAGTTTCTAGGAAAGAGAATAGAGCAGTTATTGTGCTATGGCCTGGACGGAAACCATGCTGGATAGGAGTGAGAAGATTGTTTTGGGTCAGGAAAGACATAAGTTGGAGGTGGATGCATTTTTCTAGGATTTTGGAGATTGGTGAGAGCAAAGCAATGGGGCGAAAGTTTGAGATGCTGGTATTTTTGCCTTCTTTATGAGGAGGAAGAATATAAGCTGAGCGCCAGAGTTTGAAGACGTATGATTCTTTTATGGATCGGTTGATAATGATGCTGATTGGGAGAGCAATGCCATCAGCAGCACATTTTAGGAAGGAAGAGAGAATGTTGTCGGGTGTATTAGAGCAAGGTTTGAGTTTGGACAAATCTTTTTTTTATAAAGTTAGTGGAGATAATTTGAGTTCAAACAAATGTGATGAGTTAGAAGGGGGAGAGTGTAGAGCAGTTGGGTTATTATTGGGAAATGTCTTGGTGAGGGTAATAATAGTTTATATGAAAAATTAGTTAATTCAGAACCTAGTCTGAGGTCAGATTTACTTGGGACAGGACAGGGATTATTCTTGGAGCCTGGATCGAGGAGTGAATTTATTGAGTTCCAGAATTTTTGTTTTTTTTTATTGTTATTGGATTGAAGTTTGATATAGTAGGATTTTTTTGTCTTTGGTGATTAGTCATTTTGCACGGTTGCAGAGCTGTTTATATTGGAGCAAGGTATTGGCCAGTTTATTGTTTTGGTAAAGCTTCCATAGTTTGTCTCTGTGGTGCATAATCTGTTTTGTCTCTTTGGATAGACAAGGAGCAGTTTTAGTTTTTATCCTTTTGTTTCTTAGTGGGGTCAATGAGTTTAAAGTATCATGGAAGACAGAGTTGAAGTATTCTATAACCTTGTCAAGAGGAAGGATGTTTAGAATTTGCCAGTTCATTTGTTTGAAAGTATCCAAGAAAGTAGTTGGGTTGAAGCTACTGAGGTTACAAGTTTGAATGTATTGATGCTGGTGTTGGGAGGAACTAGTTGAGCAATGCATGAAGGCTGGGAATTGGTCGCTAAAGGTATCAGGAATTGTGCCAGAATTGGTTATTTTATTAGGATCTGAGACTAGGATCCAATCTATAGTGGATCCAGGAAGGTTTATTTTGTTAGGTCGAGTGATGGAGAGGATTATTTGAGTGAAACTATAGAGGTTAATGGATAGGGAGGGAGAGGGGCAATTGATTTTATTCCAGTCAATATTCACATCACCAAGGATATAAGTTTCATAGTTAATTTCAGTAGAGGCCCATAGGAGAATATTTTTGAGTATAGAGATATTGTTACCAGGTGAAATATGTAGGGCAATGATGCAGATATTTTTATGTTTATTTAGTTTTAGAATTCCAACAGTTAGTTCAGTGTTCTGGAATTGAGGAATTGGAATTTGGAGGGGAATTAAGGTAAGAAGGTTGGAGTAGACTAGGGCAGTGCCTCCACCTTTTTTATTTAGTTGGCCATTTCTGAGACAATGAAATCCTGGGTGCTGAATCTCGGAGTCGGAGATAAAGGGCTTGAGCCAGGTTTCGGAGATGGCTACGATATCTGGTTGATTGTGGCTTAACCAAGCTTGAAATTGGTGTACTTTGTTGTTTAAACTTTGTGCATTAATTGTAAAAATCTTTAGGGTGTTGAGATAGGAGGAAGAGGGTAAGGGATGAGTGTTGTTAATAAAGGATGTAGGACCAGGGTTAAGATGGATTTCACCAGCTTGGACTAGGATGTTGAAGGAGATATCCTTTAGCCATATTGGTCTGCCAGGCATGAATTTTGGTAGATTGTAGACTGGAGCAGGTGACAGTTGTCTTGACTTTGGAGGAGAAGAGTTTAGGGTGGAATAGGTGCAGAGGGTTGGGCTGAATGAGAGAAGAGGAGATATGAGTGGAAATGGGAGTAAGAGTGAGGGAGAAGGTGGGTTTGTATGGTAGTTGTTTTGTAGGTGGTATTGAACACGCATAGGTGGAAACATGAGGTAGCACAGTATAAGGGAAGAAGGAACAGAAAGACGAGGCTGGGGGACTGGATGGTGTGATAACTTGAAGAGAGCATGTTGGAGCAAAGAAAGAGTGGTATGAGTGGTTAGGAAAATAGAGAAGGCTATGAAGAAGAAAGGGTTTAAAAAGTGATGGATGTATTCTAGATATTTAAGGAAAGAGGAGGGGACTATAATTATTGGGTGGAGTACAGATTACAGAGTTTAAGAAGGATGGCTATAGGTGGGAGGAGTAATGAGGGGGGAGCTGGTATTGGGCAATTAGGCTGAGAGGGTGGGGTAAGATAGGAATAAAGCTAGGGAATACTGGGGGCGTGTGGAAATTGGGGGCAGGGTAGGGGAGCAGAGTGAGCCCGTAGGGTGAACGGAGCGGGAAAGAACACTAGAGGTGAGTATGGCAAAAAAAAGTATCAGCAAAGAGCAGTTTAAAGGCTGTAGTTGGAAGGTATGAGCTAAATATTTCCAGCCAGATAATGAAGGCTGCATTTACAGAGGGTGGTTTAGGAGGGGGGGGGGGAGAAGATATTTACAGTCTAAGGATATTAACTCACAGCCAACTGTTTGTGAAAAAATAAAACTTGTTGGGATTATAAAGAATATCTAGGATTTGTAATGGCAGATGCTGCCACCTAATGATAGAAGGAGATAGCAAACAGCAAGGACAGTTGAACCAGTCTTAGGTTTAAATATATTCTAGGGTAGTGATAACAGGAGGGGGAGAGGGCAAACGGTCTGCGGTAGGCTGCTAGAATGCACACACGGGAGGGCAGACTAACTCTATAGATAGTACATCAGATCTACATTTATTTAGTGTTAAGCAACATACATTTACACAATCTTGTTGGGGGGGTCTTCTCAGTAGTATTTTTCTAAGTACCAGACAAGCTGGCCAATTCAGAGTGTCTTCAGGTGATGGCCGGAGGTATTCCTTTTGCATTTAAAGCAGGGAGGGAGCACCTGGGATGGATTAAGGGAGGTGAAAACAAGCAGCCTAAACTGCAGGACCAGCACAGAGGAGCTGTGGACGCTCAGGACAAGATTTAAAAATCAAGCATTGCTGGCATAAATGTATGAAAGGCATTATATCCTTGTACTACCAGCGTGCTCTCTGTGGATTTAAACCATATCTTAGAAACTACATAGACATCTACATTTCTCAGGGTAATAAGAGCTTGCAGAGGGTAGTGTTTTATTTATTTATTTATTTTTTATTTCGACTCCAGACATGCAGCAGTGTCACTTTTAGAATATTTTTTGCATTGGTTTAGTTATGTCTGATGATTTATCAGGTTGTCAGTGCCTAAAAAGGCACTATAGGGGTGAACAAGGTTTTAGCTAATACTCAAATGCCTAGTCGGAACAGGTACAGACCATCCTTGGTGAAACATTGTGGTCTGTTAGTCATATACTCCCAGGCTGAGAAATATTGTATTCCTCCTTTGAAAAACTAAGCCAGTTATTAAAATCAATTATTTTTTTCATACTGGGCATCATCCTTGGAGAAGGTAGAATGCTACTCAGTGATAGGCTCATACTGTCCTGGGGCACATAGATTAAGAGTTGTGTCACCATCAATCACATCTGTCTTCATATAGTCCAGGGAGGTACATTTCAAATCAGGATCACTACGAAATACTGAACGCTCGAAATCCTGACGCTGAAAACACCGAGACCAGATGACCGAAACCCCGCATTACCGAAAGACCAGAAGCGTGAAATGCAAAATCCCGATGTTAAGGGATTTTGCGTTAGCACTTCTGGTGTTGCGGTTCAGGTAAGTATGTGTGTGTAAGTGTGTTTGTGAGGGGTGCAGTGTGTGTAAGTGTGTGTTGTGACTGTAATGTGTGGGTGTGAGTTTGCCTTGTGTGTCTGTGTGATCTCGGAGTTAGAATAATAAAGTGGGGGGGGTGCAGCCCCCCACATGGGGGTGGAGGGGGGCTTGCCCCCCTGCCTATGTCTAGTGTAGGATGCATTGTTTGGTTGTGGGGGGAAGGTGTGTGTTTGTGTGTGTGTGTGCTGTTTGGTTGTGTAACTTTTGCAATTTTGAGTTTTGCGGTTTTACATATTCGGTATTGTTTATTTTATTTTATTTATTTTATTTAATTTTATTTAACATTTGTTGACCGGGAAAGTCCGACTAGGATCAACAGATCCTGTTTTCAGCGGAGGCCCGGGGAGAAATGCTCCAGACGCATGTCTTTAGAATCATAATTTGGGGGGGGGGGTTTCGGGCATGTGGTCTCGGTGTTTTAAGAGATTTTGGGCGTTTGGTATTTAGTAGTGATTCCCTCAAATCATTTACTCCTACATGGACTATGACTGAGTCATACTGGAGCTTAAGGTTCAATGACCTGAATGCTTATGTAATCTGGCAGGATCCTAGCCCATGATAGGCAACTGATGTCAACTCTCAATGCAAAAGACCATGAATTTACAAAATGTATACTGCCTACTTTTACATTTATGCCCCCACAATGATTTTCACTGCTCACATAATATCCACTTATGCTTGGCATAAGCTCAATAACTTGATTTTTCATACAGTATCTTAAAATGACTGGATATGATTTAACCAGTAGAGATGTAACACTATACAGCGCAGAAGTGTCAAAGAGCCAACGTTTCTTATACAAGGAAAGAAAAAGAAACAAAAAATACGGAGAAGGATTACAAAATATGCCATTCTCTGAATATACTCAACTACTTTTATTTAACTTATGTTCTTCTGAACCCTACATAATTACCCATCTTCTTTCTTACTAACAAACTTTATGCATGATCCCATGTACATTCGTCTGCAATCCAAGCGGCTTTTGGAATTCAAATTTTGCATGGGTGCAGAAGATGAAGATGTAAACCATCAGTTGCACAGATGCAATTTTTAATTAAAAGAAGCTTAATCTCTCAGCCAGCCAATTCCAGCGGGGTGCAAGTGCACCCCCTTGCATCTGCCTGTGGGCACCCTTGCTCGCCGCAGGAGACACAGTTCATATATCGTTGACTTCTAATACCTTACTTTACTGTACTTCTTAAACTACTATACCTACCTCTAATTAGCACAACCAAATTATGATTCTAGCACTAGCTCTCTGTTAACACTCAGACTTGCTTATCTCCTCTAATACCTCTCTTTGTTGTATTTTGAAATTACTCTTAGCTATTTTATACACCACTCTTCTGTCTGTAAAGTCTCACTACGATGCTTGTAAATTTAATGTTTGTGAATTTGAATACAAATTTTATTATACTGACATTTATGCTGTGTATTCACTGAAATTGTATTACAGTGTGTGTTATTGTAAATACTGACTGCATTAATTTGATACCTCCCTAGGCTTCTGCTGAAAATGGGTACCTGTGCCCATTCAGACCTTCCCAGTAAACAAATGTCAATAAATAAATGCATTCTGCATCATTTAATGACATGTATATATTATTGATCTGAACATATTATTTTTGCGCTAAGTTTTTTATTAACTTCATGTGTTTATTACAATTTTCTGTCTAATTTAGCATGAGGTTTATACAGGCTTACAGACAGTTCTTGGATAATAGAAATAAGCTGCTGAAGGTCCTTCTGTAGTGTAAAATCTTAAGAAGAAAATTTTGTTGAACATGTTTGTGTAATATTTCCAAGTGAAGCTGCTGACATAATTTCAGCTCAAGCTGACTAATGACGTGGACACTAGGAAGGCATCCCGAATCATTGGAAGCTGTCTGGCCTTATGAGCTTGTCAGGTCATAACCCATATAGCTTAGGCTACTGCAGCAGTGACCATTCAAACATCTCCTGCTATGTTAAGCTTACTTGCACAAGTGCACTTTGTTGTGCCACCTCTAAACTCCCACTGTAGTGCAAGGATAATGGTGACCTCCATATTTTAGGCATGGTGTCCATTTTTGTATCAGCATTAGAAACCTTAAACATTTGGTGAAATGAAAAAAAATCAGTGTACGGAAGGTGGATAGCAATTTTACAGCATTATAATGTCTTGCCTATACCCCATAAATTGCTATACTGTTTTCTCCTTGCATACAGGACAAAGCAACAACATTACGTGCAATGGAAATGACCAGGGTCACAAATGAATATGAGAAGAACCAGGGATACTAATGTGAAATTAGAACTATAAGAAAGGATTTGTACTTAGGAAGATCTGTGTTATGCTTACATCTGTGATTCATTCTGCTGAAATGCAGACATAAATCATTTGTGCTTATGAAGCTGAAATATTAGGCAGAAAGAGCTCTAGAAGATATGTACATAGACATCTAAACTTCCATTTATTTTTACATCTTAAAAGATAGCATCTATATAACAAGGATACCCCAATAATTCTTCTCCAGTTTTGTATATTAGAATTATGACCTCTCATTATTTACTCATGAGGTTATACAAACGTACATTTGTTTGCAAATATCATTTTGAATGTCTGTGTTATGCTGGTAGATATTATCCTCAATGACATATTTGTTCCAGCTATGTATATTATGTATATAAGAATAAAGGAGAACATGCCTCTCAAAGCAAATGATCAATTTTATTGTTACTAGAAGCAGTCTAGTCAGTTTGCAACTTCAGTATTTACAGGCAAAATAGTCTGAAGTTCAAACATTATCAAAGTTAAAACTTTTATCTGAGATTGTTGACAGTGGGTCTTGAGAATGATCTATTTTTCTTGATGGTAATCTCTTGGGGCATTACTTTCTACATTTAAACATTCATCCAATTTCAAGTAGAATGCAAAAGATGTTATATACATAACCAAATATTTATTTGGATAAATGTTATCAATCCACAAGACTCGTAGATTATTTTGTGATGTTTCAAAACTTGCTTTATGTATGACGACTACCATTTTATAAAGAATGATGTCACCAAAAAGTCTTTGAGTGTTAGGAAAGGAATATCCCTCTGTATTGTTTCAATGCTGCAGTTTGGCTATAATCTTGAAGTGCAAATAGACTCCATTGGCTAGCAGTATTGTTATAGTCATAGTATGTCAGTCATCTGTCAAATCAGATAAGGCCATCAGGATAATGATACATTTTCCAAAGAATGCGCTATCTCTTTTTTAAACTACATGGTAGTTGATTAGAAGGAGGTATGCAGCGTTTAAATAATGATACAATTCACTGCAAAGAGGTGTATGTCAGAACAATATTCAAAGTCTACTATGTGGTACTGCTAAGGTACAACCCCAGTACAACTAGCAATGGGTTGGTACATTTTTAAACTGTTCCAGAACTGAGGCCATGCTAAACATGAAGGAGTATGATCAGGTCTCAGGTCTCTTACCAAAATCAACATATTGTGTGTTCAAGACATGGACATCAAGAAATTCACCTTAACAGCAAAGCTCAAAGGCTGATCACAATTCTTTGTAGTTCACAGAGCTTTATATGATCAGTATACTACCAGTCATAAAAAAGTATTGCAGAATGAAAGCTGGTAAAACATTTCATTATCTCAGCAGGCAGAAATTGGGTGTTTCTCTGAAGAACAAATGGTTTTAGAAGCTATTAGATAATTAATTCTGTTACACCTTTTGTTTTTGTAATTGTAGAAGGTATTTCAGCTTTTAAACCTGTTTTACCTTCTGTCACATTTCTGTAGTAGCCAACACTCTCCCTGGCATAACCAATCTTAACTGTACATAGGGGTGCTGACATCAGAAAGGTGCTGAACAAGCTTGTCTTTTTTCAGTTTTTGGAATATAATTGTTTACTTTTTAGAACATAATACACCACAGATCCATATCAGTCATCATGATCAATGCATCATTCTGTTTAAGATATATTTTTCCTGTAACAGTAAATGGATCCTTCACATATCAGAAGCATTGTGCCTTTATCGTCCCATTAATTGCTGTTATTGTATAATCAATTGACTTAACAGCAGGAGCTGTATATAGATAATAGCACTAAGGCAATTGTAATAAGCAAAAATGTGTTCTTAAAGAGGTGCTTTGATATATGTCGGCTTTGATCTCAAAGGAGCTCCCATTAAATAGAATGATAACATAAGATAGGCTTTTTCAGTTGTTCCAGTCATTCCAGTGACTGGTCTTCTCAGAGAAATAGCAGTCTTGTGCTATTTACCTTCTAGCTGCTATATGTGACACCTTTTCTCTTCTTTTTATAGGTTCATAGGTTGGTACTAGGCTATCGGCCCTAGGGCCTATACACGCCTAGCCATAACAATTCTCTGACTGTTTCTTCCCACACTATTTACTTCCTGGAACCCTGTCTAGCAGGGCGACTGACGTGATCCCCGGGGTGAATTTCCTTTCTCCTATCCAATCGTCAAGGTTCCTTTTGAAGAGGGCCAAAGAGGCACTCTGCTTGACATGTATGGGCAGTCTATTCCAGAGCCTGGGGAGTCTCTGGGTCAGGGACCTACCCCTCCAGCATGTTTTGTTTATTGTGATGACAATGTTTAGATCCCTGGAGCATGTGGCTCTGAGGGATTGGGTTGAAAGTCTTCTCTGTATCCTTCCTGTATAGCCACACTGACCCTACCTATTTCCTGACAGTACAGCGCAGTCATAAAATTTTCACCTTTTCTTTCTCTCATTCAAAGAATTGCAATCCTTTCCTTTTATTTATTTATTTATTATTTATTTTATTTATTTAAATTTGTTGACTGGGAGTGTCCGACTGGACGTAGGTCCATTTTCAGCGGAGGCCCGGGGAGAAAAGCTCCACAGTTAAAATAAACAGACAGTATATACATTGGATTACATAGTGAATAACAATTTACATAGCAATTACTTACAACATATTTCCAGATGAAGAACATAGTACATCAGTAGACAACTAGAATCTTTATCTGTAAAGTGCATACCAGACATTAACAAATGTTACAAGAAGAAGCAGTTTGTGCTGTATAATAAGTACTGGCTTATGAGCATCTGAGCTTGCTATAATCAAGGTAGTTAGTGGAGTGGAAAGAAAGGTAGTGGTTGGATGGGGTGGATGATATTAGAGTGGGAGTTGCAAGGGCATAGCCAGCATGGTTTTAGTTGCGCTTTTAGTAAAGTTTTGAAGTGGGTGCATGATGGTATGGAGGTAATTGTGGGTTGGAGTGAGTTCCATAATTTGGTCTCTAGCTTGTTTAGATCACATTGCCTTAGGTTGGTATATATTGGAGAGCCATAAAGTAGGGTGGAGATAAGGTGGGAATTTGCTATTGAAATCTTTGCTGCTTTGGTGAGAAATTGCTTATTTCTGTATAACGCTCCTAGTTTTTTGTGGACTTTTTTTTATAGTCATTGATATGTGAATGTCAAATTTTAGTTTATTGTCTATTTCCACTCCTAGCAATTTGGTGTGTTCAGTTGGGTATATAGTGGTGTTGTCTTTTGCTGTGATGTTAAAGTGAGAGTTGTTTTGAGTATGTTTGGTAGGTTGGAAGATGAGTAGTTTAGTTTTGTTTGGGTTGAGTATTAATCGGGCATCGGATAACCATGTTTCAACAGAGGAAAAGGCTTCCTGTGTGACTTTTTGCAGTTTTGGTAGGGACTGGGCTGAGCAGATGATGGTCGAGTCATCTGCGTATTGTATGAGTGTGCCATGTTTGGTGGCAGAGGCTAGATTATTGGTGTAAACAGAGAAGAGTAGGGGTCCAAGGATGGATCCTTGGGGAATCCCTATGGAGACAGGTAGTTGGGGAGATATGTCATCTGCCATACAACGGATTGTTGGCGGTCAGACAGGTAACTCTGAAACCAGTTGGTGACCGATTGTGAGAAGGATAGATTATTGAGGACAGAGATAAGTTGTTTGTGTGGGACCATGTCAAATGCTTTAGATAGGTCTAGGAAAGTAGCAGAGGAGAAGTAGCCATTGTTTTTATGCTGAAGGACAGTGTTAGTAAAGGAGAGTAAGGCAGTGGTGGTGCTATGGTTTGGTCGGAAACCATGCTGAGTACTGGAAAGGAGGTTGTTAGTAAGGAGGTAGTCTGAGACCTGAGAGTGTATGCATCTCTCCAGTATTTTGGAGAGTGGAGAGAGAATAGCTATGGGGCGGTAATTGGTCCAGTCCCATGTTTACACGTAACATTTTGCAGAGCCTGAAACTGGTCAATACTGATCAGTGTGCTACCCTGGTAAACAAATATAAAGCAATAAATCTATAAATCTTTGGCATCCTTATTACTGATTTTATTCTTCTTTTAGCATTTGGCAGTTACAAATTACAAAAAAGTAACATCTTAGAAGTAGGGCCAGTGATTTTAAATATTTTTATGAAGAATGCCTAAAAGTCATGAATTTAGATAGTGCTGGAAATGCAAGGAATTTTCATGGAATTGTACACTTAGGTCAGAATAAATAGGTTTTCTGTACCTAGAATCATTTTTATTATCTATATCTAAATACTATATCTCTCTATTTATATATTTGTCTGTGTAGGTTTACTATCACAATTTTGAGTGAAGGTTCAGCGACCACAAGATGTAGGATTACAGTTGGCTGAATCCCGTGTTGCTGAACCTTCATTTGTGCAAGTCCCAGCTCAGCAAATGCACAGTGCATTTGCACATATGAGGCCAATCTTGTATCTAGAGATCGCGTTAGAGTGGTGATCAGGACATTTGCCCTTTTCCCTACTGCCCTCCTGCAAAATCATCATGTCAGGTGATGTGCAGTGTCCGACTGCAGTCTACAGATGTCAAGAAAGGTCAAATTCGCAATAGGAACTCTGTTTGCAACATTCTGACCTTCTCGACATTCCGAGTCGAAGTTTTTAGTTGACATTTAAAGTATGAATTTATTTTGACTGTCGACTGTATGATAGCAAACTGTCTGTGCGCACATATGTTTGTGTGTGTGTGTGTGTGTGTGTGTGTGTGTGTGTGTGTGTGTGTGTGTGTGTGTGTGTGTGTGTGTGTGTGTGTGTGTGTGTGTATCTGTATCTATATATATATAGATAGATATAGATATGTGTATATATATATATATATATATCTATATATATATAGATAGATATAGATATGTGTATATATAAACACATGGACACACACACACATATTAAAAATGTCAAATAGTGGTAATGACACAAAGATTTGTTTAAGAGCCATACATTACAGTGCATACTTATAAACATTCTGTAGAACTAACTTTTTTCCAGCATTCACACAAGTCAGGAAAAAGGATCTTTCAAAAACTAGTAATACATTTCCTGAAAGGAAGAGAGAATCTAAGGGTATTGCTACTCAATGCTAGAAGTCTAAACCTCAAAATGCACTCTCTCGAGGCACTACTTAAAATGGAGAACATCGACATCTGCGCAGTGACAGAGACCTAGTTCAAGGCTCCAGAGAGTACCCCTGCATTACCAGGCTATAATTCATACCACACCTTTCGGCCACCTAATCTGGACCGAAACACTAAAGGCTGAGGCATGTCCATATTCATTAAGGATATCCACAACTCCAGGCTAGTTGCTCAGCATAATGCATCCGTGATTATCCAAGTACAACTAACTCTGGGCAAGACCACAATCCAAATTGTAGCTTGCTACAGATCCCCCACCATGCCCCAGGATTCCCACTCCTCATTTCTTAATACACTGGAAAATATTAGGGTACAACCTAACACCCTAATAATGGGCGATTTCAACTACCCTACCATTAACTGGGAAAACTACTCATGTACCAACTCTTGTGCTCAACGTTTTCTGGAATTCATAAATTCCAATGCCATGGATCAACTTATACACACCCCCACCAGGGGCAGCAATATCCTAGACCTGGTTATTACCAACATGGGCAACCGGTGCTCCACACCAGAGGTCAATTCCTAGTTGGTCAGATCCAACCATAAGCTAATCACCCTAGACATCCACATCCCTCCCCCACCCCCATTAGGGAAACCACAGTAAAAAATGTCTCCAAAGCCAACTTCACGCTTCTTAAGACAGAAGTGGCAAACTTCATGACACCCATGCTGATGGACAATAGAGGTATGACTGCTGAATCCTACACAAATGCACTTTATAAGCACTTACATGAGTGCATGGATCGTGCAATCCCTAACAGAACCAAGATGCTATCCTCCAAAAAAAGGAAGCCAATCTGGTGGTCCCTTGCCATAAACAAACTCTACAACAGAAGAAAGAAACTGTTGCAAAAAAGAGTAAAATCCCATGATTGGAGAAACTCCCTGGTAAGCTTCAGTAAGAAGCTGAGATCCCTCATAAAATCCTCCAAAGCTAGTTATGAAAACAAAATCACCACTGACTCTAAAGATAACCACAAAGCATTCTAAAGCTATGTCAAGAATCTCAATGGCAACACTCAGATCTGCTCTGAGTTACAGCACAATGGAACTAAATATACCGAACCAACGGATATTGCCAACATCCTGGCAGATAGGTTCAGTGCTAACTTTACCCCTCTGTCATCCCCTAAAGGGCCCATCTCTATACCAGAAGAATGCAAAGTTCCTGTAATCACGGCTGCACAGGTAAAAAACACACTATCCAAAGCCAGGAACACAGCATCCATGGGATCTGACGACATCCCAGGCTGTGTTCTACATGAACTACAGAACGAACTGGCACCCCACCTAAGTACCATGTTCAATTATAGCCTCACCTCAGGCTATGTGCCCACTGAATGGTGCACAGTGACAGTTATCCCACTCCACAAAGGGGGAGCCACCACAGACCATGGAAACTACCGCCCCATTAGCCTAACGAGCCTGGTCTGCAAGGCTATGGAGTGTATCATCATGGAACTTATAAGCAATGACATTGGTAATCTCCAAACTCAGGACCCCACCCAGTTCGGGTTTGTAAAAGGCAGATCATGTCTCCTAAACCTGATAGACTTCTTTGAAGCAGTCACCAAAGCTGTAGATGAGGGTAAGGTGGTTCACACAGCCTCTCTAGATCTCGCCAAGGCTTTTGACACCATCCCCCACTCTGGAATTATAAATAAACTCAATAAACTAGGTATAAATCCCTATGTCACAAGACGGGTTGCCAACTAGTTCACTGACAGAACCCACACTGTGAAAGTAGCAGACTCCAAATCCAGTTTCAGACCAGTGACAAGTGGAGTACCACAGGGTTCAGTCCTGGGTCCTCTCCTGTTTGGTATCTACTCCTCTGAAGTACAGGCCAACACAGAAGGTCTTTGGCTAACGAAGTTTGCAGATGACTGCAAACTAGGAGCCATAATCAAAACTCCAAAAGATGTGGACATCCTACAAAAAGGTCTTGCTGAGACAGATGCCTGATGTCAAAGCCATGGCCTCAAGCACAATGCCAAAAAGTGCATTGTCATTCCTTTTGGTAAAAACTCAGTACCCATGAACTACCCCATAAGTGGTAGTCTACTTAACACTGAAAGTGTGATAAGAGACCTTGGGACACAGGTGGACAGTAGTCTCTCCTTTGATAATCACATCACCACAGTAGTCAGGAAATCCTTCTATGTGGCACACTTCATCACAAAAGGTTTCTCATCCAGGAAAAAAGAGGTCATTGTTCCCCTCTACTCGTCACACATTAGACCCATTATAGAGTACAATGCCCCTTTTGGTATGTACCTCACAAGACATCTACAACAACTGGAAAGGCCACAGAAATACCTCACAAAGAGGATTATCGGCCTCAAAGAGATGCCCTATGCAGGCCGTCTAAAAAAACTGCAGCTTTACTCCATTGCATATCGCCTACTCAGAGGCGATCTCTGCCTAACACACAAAGCTATGTCAAACCCAGGGCTTTTAGACATGCTCCACTTAAAGAAATCCCAATCCCTATGAGCTACACGCTCTAGGGACCTAAACCTCATCACCACAATAAACAGAACATGCTGGAGGGATAGATTCCTGTCCCAGAGACTTCCCATACTCTGGAACAAACTACCTATCTATATCAAACAAAGCTCCTCATTAGCACTCTTCAAGAAAAATCTTGATGATTGGATGGGAGATAGGAAATTCACCCCGGGGATCACTTCTGTGGCTCTGCTCGACAGTGGCACAGGAAAATAATTTTCTTGGGTGGTGAAAGCCAGGGTACCTTTGGCTAGGCTTATATAGGCCCTAGGGCCAATAGCCTAGTACCTACCTATGAACCTATGAACATGACAGCTTGTTTTCACTATGGTAGTTTATATATAAATATCTTGTCAATGTGCCTGTGAAAACTTTAAAAAAATCATGTACTTTTCATTGACATGTATATATGCTATCAACATATGTAATCTGTAGTCCTTGTCACTGTACTCGTGTTCTTGAGTTTTCATACTTGCAACACCACATTTCAGTGCAGATAATTGACATCTATGAATCTTTAGCAATGTTTACCTCTTCAGGCATTTCAGTGGTTTTCATTCTTGACTTTCAGTGTTTTGTTAAAAAGGATTGCTTAGATTAAGAATCTTCCCCCTCTAATAATCACCATGTTACTTGTAAAGATATTTAAACAGCACTAATATAACTTACCTTTAATTTACTGTGTGCACATTTTTACAGTGATTATACAGATACTTTTAATCCAAGGAAAGGACAAACTGTAGATATTTTATTTACATTTTGTTTGATGGGGGTAGTCCACTGAGCTGAGTTTCAACATTAGCAGGCTCATCCTTGGTTGCATATAAAACAATAACAGCAAAAAAAAAAACAAAGGTTTCTATTTACAAAAGAAGATAAAATTAAAGTTTAATTTCTAAGAACTGTGTTAAAAGCAAGGTTATATATACCCACACCTCTAGTATGTCCACATTTTTTAAATAATGATGGAGAATTGAAGAGTTTGTGTTGTCATTGAGTGGAATTTTAACTCAAGACTTTTAACATTCTTTCTTAACATTAGTGACCACCTGAGTAATTAAAAGGGCATGCAGGTCTGAATTATACGTTAGTGTTACTTTTCCCTTCAGGGACTACTGTGAAATTGTTAGCAACATGTATGCTACTGTCAGAAAGCTCACATTACACAGATTCATTGATATAATGAGACTCTGTAACATGCATCTAATGTCATGAAGGAAAGTGAATGCACCTATGTGTTAGAACAAGAAGCCCTGAGCACTCCATGCTGAAGGATTTAACCAGTGAGACACCAAAGGGCCCATGATGGAAGATCACCAAAGGGCTACATGAGAGAGGGTCTGCAGAGGGTCTGAGTGCCCATTCATTGCTGGTGCTACTTCTTTCTTAAACTGTTGCCTATAGCTTACAGTGTAACATTTCATCTAGTAATCAGTAGTTGCTAAGTCATATTTCTGAAACATAAAATGACATTCGTATTTTACCCTTTAAAATCATTGTTCTGTAACACGTTACCTTAAAATAGACTCATGGGCACTAAGTAGAGGAATATCTAAAATTAAATTAACTTCAGAGTACTTTGGCAATGTTATTTCAGGCTAATACGGCTAATGGAATTTGCCTGGTCTGTTGACTGGAATTTCTGAGTGTTTTCTTTTTTCTTTTTTTTTTTTTTGTGCTTATTTACTTAGTTAGTTAGATACTCTTAGCCAGATAAATCCATTATATACAAGTACATCTTTCCAGGGGGTTACCAAAGAGCCCTGTCTGATTAGATTAGTTGCTCAGTCACAGAGTAGGGAAGTGAAGACTGAGATAAGCAGAACCAAGATGGCAGAATTAATCTAATTTGCAGTTTATAGACCTAGTCTTTTGCAATAAATTACTAGACTTGAATAGAATTAAAGGGACATGCTACAAAATGCAAGTAAAGTATGGGTTAGCAGATTTTGAAAGAATAATGCAAATTGTGATTCAGTTAGTTATTGCTGCTTTATCTGCCATTCCCTGTACACTGAATCTGGAATTCAAGCAAAAAAAAAAAAAAAAAAGAGAAATGAGCTTGCATTATACAACCTGGACTTACTCATAGGTTAGTACTAGGCTAACTGCCCTTGTGAGCCATTTTAAGCCTAGCCAATTATCCCTTATGAGACTCAAACCCTGTGCCTTGTGTTTGTAAGGCAAACACCTTAACCATTAGGCCACCTCATTTTTGGGGAGTGTCTCTTGGATGGTATATAAGTGATTTATGTAAGTGGAAGGAGCTGTTTATATATCAGTATTCCATTAATTCTGTGTCTGGAGCAGCATACCAGGACTGTGGAAAAAGCAGAACATGTAGGGTGGGAGCTGGGAAACAGGACTAGTGGAGACAGTCAAGACTTTTGGAAGTTTAAACCACCATTCATACTGCTGCACCTTCCGAGGATGGCTAGACAGAAATACATTTGCACAACAAAACCATGTACTGCTAACACACCTTCTTTTTTTAATTTTAAATAAAAGAATTAGAATTAAAGTTGTCACATGTACATTCATTTTTTCCATTAAAAGCATTCAGTTTGATAGCTAGCAATGTAAAAATGATGCATCACTATGGCCACAGGATTTTGTTTGCTGTCTCAGCTGCACCGTTTTAATTTAATTTATATATATAAAGTTTTTATATTTGATGTTGCACTGAACGAAATGCTGCCCCCTTAAAATAACTTGAATACTATGACTTACATGGTGTATGCCTGGCTATACTCTTCAGTGGGTTTGCAATAATCAACATCCAAGATAGGTTGTGTGAGAGAGTGATGTGACTAATCCCTGTTGCTTTGGTTCTGAATGATAGGTAAGAATATGGTAACTGTTGTACTACTCAGAGGGTAATCCTACTGTTGGATTACTGAAATGCTGGATGAGTGGATTACTGAGACTGACATAACTGATGAAATGGAAGGAAAACATCATTTGCTGTTAGGCTGTGTGGAGATATCAAGAGGAGGGACTTTCAATGATACAGTGTGCAGGGGTGGGCTGAGCAGTCCTGTCATGACATGCTGAGACACAACAGGCTGCAGTCTCTGATCAGTCCAAGATGGATACAGAGCTAGACCAGGGACACTATAAAGTATTAGGTATATGATGTTGGAGACTCAAAACTCTTGACAGATTAGGAATGGGGAAATGGAGAAGATACAGTCACCATAAGAAACCATTGAACTATTATGTTCTGATGACTGGCAGACCAGATAACATTAACCATCATTTATTCATTTTTTTCAATACAGGCTTTGTCTGATTCAGTATCACAAGAATATCAAACTGTATTTTGGCAAGCAATCAATGATGCTAGTTCACTGCAAGTCACATGTGGAAGGGTGTGCGTGCATGTGCATATGGGTGCCTTCACACACACATACTTGTGTGGGTGCATGCATATACACTCTTGCGTACGTACACATACACACATAAGCATGCATATGCACACACACACACACACACACACACACACACACACACGCACGCACGCACGCACACACACACACACACACACACACACACACACACACACACACACACACACTCATACGCATGCTGCATACACACCTGTGAGCAGTTTATAGGACTGACATTGCGCTAATTGGCATATCTTTGTGATTTCAGAGGACTCTGCATACCACAAGAAGTACACACACACAGTCACAATGAGAACATACATGCTCAACACATAAGGTAACCCAGTTAGAATCTCAATCACACATTCAAGTGCTGTAAAATTACATTTCTGACATGGTAATAGAAGGTGGTGATAGGTTTGTATTAGTAGCCATTAGACTCTGCAGGGAAGTGGGTGGACTCTGGCAATACTGATGTAAGGGAGCGTTTGGATGTGGTTCTGATGGATGCCATTGACTGCAGCTAGCTTTGCCTATGGGAAAATTGTTTTCTATTTTTCTTTTTTTCTGTGAATGCACAACTAAAGGCAAAAATGATCCTCTCTGAAAATAGTAGTGTTTCTAAGACTTGTAGACAATGTCTTATCTAGAGTTAATAATTATTTGCACATCATTCTCATTTCAGTGGCCATGGTCTGTGAAGTTTTCCTTCTGGTGGACATAATGATTTTAAAAGTTTGATTGAAAGTAAACATAGACATGGGTTTTGATTGTGATTTTGGTGATTTATTATGAAATAATCATCTAATGAAGCATGCATCTACTTTTACAATTGGACAAGATTCTTTTTCTTGAGTCAGATCATTCATAACAGAGAAACTGCTAAGCTGGCTTTACTAAACAAGCTACTTTTACATTTTCATAATCAATAATAAATCTATACCTAAAGCAAAACACAAAGGCCCCCAATTCCAAAAGACTGGCTCCCAGTGTACATGACCACTTACACTGAGAGCAACTCTTCTGGAATCTGGCCCAAAGCAGTTTCCTTCTTGCACAGGCAGTTATCCATTTTCTTTTTTTTTGTCGTGGCCATCTGAGAAGTGAAATGATAACTTAAGATGCTCTTTGTTTAAATATTGTCACACAGATACATTCAAATTTCTTGCTGTATTTTCTTTCATTAATATCAAAAGCATTTGATTAAAAATAGTCTACTAGTTCTCTTAATGTCAATTTTTGACAGACTGTGTTCCTATAAAATGATACTGTTATACTTTGCAGCTGAAGACAGTATCAGTGCAGAATTTACAGAATTGTTCTAAGACATTCTAGTATCTTCTTCCATCCAGAGTCCTGTATCTAACACAGTTATAGCATTGTGAATTTCAAGCCCCAGGGTATCGCTTTAATATCCAAGTGCTGGCTGAATTCCTAGACATTGTCAAAACAAGACTGGCCTACCCTGCTCTATCTCATTTTTTCCTGTCAAAGATGATTTTTGTAGCAACCATCAGAAAAACAGAAAATCATTACAGCTCAAATATATGTGAAAGGTAAAAGAAGCTAAATGAAAATATGATGGGAAAACTGTAAAAAAAAGTATGTGCTCAAACCAAGTTCTTAAATTTATTAAAACTAAATAAGTACAGAACTTGGTGGAACAAGTTCACTAATGAGAAAAATAAACAAGCAATGAATGTACAGGAAATGGTGCAGTTAACCAAATTGTTAAATGGGATGTATTTATTGCACAGAGCGACAAAAAGAGACGAGGTCACAGTGCTCAGCAGAAAGATACACTCTGTAGACAGTGAAAACAAATGGAGTTTATGACATGCATGCACTCCCATTCAACATAACATCAATATAAAGGTTAATGTGTGTTTCTCTAGGTATTTTTATAAGTGCTGTTGAAAACCACATTGTTTCCCTTTCCACTCACAATAGGTGTATGTTCAGTCATAACTGCATACCACGTGCTTGATCACATGGTATCAAAAACACTTTCCTACTAAACCTCCCCTGCAAACGTTAATCTAAGTGCACCACCCATGGACCCCAAAACTTATATATATATATATATATATATATATATATATATATATATATATATATATATATGTATAGATCCTTATCAGTTGATCGAGTTTTCAGAAACTCGAAATTCATGTGTTTGAGACCTAATGATCAAGTTTTTGAAAACTCAAAACTTTTGAATGGAGACTGTGGTACAGCAAGGATCGGAAAATATACCCTTTCCTTCACTGTAATGCAATCTCGTATATAATTTGCAGGGGGGGATGGGGGTCGAGTTTTTGGAAACTCAATCATATGGTCTCATCTGTATGAATTTTGAGTTTCTGAAAACTCGATCATCTGACATAGATACATATGTGTGTGTGTGTGTGTGTGTGTGTGTGTGTGTGTGTGTGTGTGTGTGTGTGTGTGTGTGTGTGTGTGTGTGTGTGTGTGTGTGTGTGTGTGTGTGTGTATATATATATATATATATATATATATATATATATATATGTATGTGTGTGTGTATATTAACTTCACTGCTGCACAAATAATTGTGAAACAAGAAACTCCTCATTAAAGCTCACAGTGATCCTACACAAAAATGAATCCTTTGATCTGTGTTGACAAATGATTTCAATTAGTTGGTTTTGGGCAGTTAAAACCCAAACTACTGCTCCTCGTTCAACTGTGGGAAAACTATTGTCCCTTGTATTGGGTGAAGAATCTGGAGAGAATGTTAAGTGAAGAAAATCTGAAAATGTAAACATGAGCTCACAGAAACTGAATTTCGGTATATTCTGTGTGAAGATTGGGGAAAGATGGGTGAAGGCTGCCAGCCTAGTCAAATCGAATTTGATACATAATTCTATCATTTGTATATATAAATGTAAGATACAGGCTTGTGTTCTTAAATGAAAGAAAACACTGTAAAATGTGAACTTCAAGATTGTTGCAACATTGCCATCTGCTATAAGGAAAACCAAGCCAAGCATTTCAAATGTTCTTTGAAGTTACAATTATCTAAATGGTGGTGCCAAAGTGACTGGCTGAACACATTCTTTCCATTGTCTTAACTTAAGGAATAATTGTTGGAGTGTACATGTGAAATGTCTTTTATTGTTGTAGTTTCCTGAGCAGGTGTTAGATTGCTAAATAATGCAGTTTGTTTGCCTGGGAACTCCAAACTAAGTGTCAAAATGATGTAATGTGAATACTGGGAAAACCTAAGTGTCAAAATGATGTAATTTGGGAGGACCTTAGCAGAGCTGTTTGTTAGTGTTTTTAAAAACAATTGTTCAGTGAGAGACTGTAAGCATTTTGTCTTGGACCATCAACCCCAGCACTTCTTATGCTCTTTATGTATGTAAGTAGGATTATAGCACTGTGTTTTCTCTTAAGGATAGCTAAAGTTTAGAAAGTTAGATTACTACTTGGTTACTTCAATTTGGTTCTGGCTGAGTGGGAACACAATGAACTGTTACCTAGTACCTGGAAACAACATCTAGTATACTATGGTCATTTTGTGGATGATGTCTTTATCCTTTGGAGAGGCAGCTCTACACAATTGGACCTTTTTGTTAACTTCATCAACGAGAGCACAGATTTTCTAGAGTTTGTGGTCAAACATTCTTCGGAGACCATAGAATTCCTGGATGTAAGGATCCATCTGCACCCTGATAGAGGTATCAGTACAGGAATTCATAAAAAAGAAACCTGGAGAAATCATTATCTGCATAGGGGGAGTATGTACCCAGGACATATCTTTGATAACATCTTTGAGAATCAGATTTTAAGAACTTCAAGATTATGTACTGAGAATGAAGACTTTGTAGCAGAACAGAGAAATATTGAGACATATTTAAGCAAAAGATCTTATAAAAGAAAGAATTTAAGACTGAAGCATGATCTACAGGAATTAAGGCGAGGAAAGGGATGTCCCTACTTCTCTGAACCTACATCGAGTCAGCATGAGAGTCTGGATTTTAAAACTCAATCACAGCAACTTAAATGTTTGTTAACATACACTGCTGACAATAAGCAAGTATGTGAAGTTATTAGGAAGTTTTGGCCAGTATTGACAACTGATGACAAAATAAAAGACATTGTAGGTGAACAGCCCAGATTCCTATATAAGAATAAGAAGAATTTGAAATGTCTCATTTGCAACAAAGATGGTTTTGAAAGAAATAGGCCCAATTCTAACAGAAAGGGCACTTTCAAATGCCTGAGATGCAAAGCTTGCAACTCCATTGACAACTCCATTACTTTTGTACATCCATACTCCAGGCAACAGTACAATTTTAATGTTTATGCTGATTGCACTAGTTCCCACATTATATACTTAGTGACTTGCTGCCAATGTAGTGCTTTCTATGTTGGCAAAACAGATCAATGTCTTAAGGAACGTATCCTTAGACATTTAAGAGACATCAAACAGAAAGATCCCAATAATGCCTTAGCAGCCCATATAGTACAGTATCCTTCTCATCACTTTGTATTTAAGGCCATAGAGGCAGTCTGCCAGACCACAAGAGGAGGCGATGTTCATAATCGCACAGAGTTAAGGGAAACATGCTGGATAATTAATTTAAGAGTGAACAGATCACCAAGCTTGAATACCATTGTGCCATTAAAACCTGTGCTTAGGAACAGAAGGAATACAATCAGCAATCTTACTTGAATGTTGCTTCATCCATATAATGTATTCACATCCATAGCTACTAGTTTTCTCATATACAATCTCATAGTAAAAAGAAGTACTGCACCTTTAATTATAATGAAGGAAATTATACCTCTTTGCTAGCTGGCCTCCTTTTGGTTTGCAACAAGGGCATGTCACAGATGAATGGCTGTGTTGCCTTATAAATACAAAAGCTTAACAGTCCTTTTTATACGATCTGAGGAAGGCATATTTTCCGAAAGCTCTTATCGGAAGACTGAGGACTGCTTGTTTTATGTTATATTCTTTTTATTAAAGTTTTGATTTTATTATTAAGTTTTGCTGCCGTGGTGGACAACAGGAGTTTTTAGTAAAGTTAGATTAAGTGTTTTTCTTTGACATTAGACCTATCCTACTGTATTATTTTAAGTTTCTGTGGGGTTTCTGAACTGGATAGCTCTGTGATGTAGTAGTATTGTCTTGTGTTTTAATTATTTATTATTAAATATTTTAAAAACCTTTACCTGTGGCTGGTTTGTGTAGAGATAAGTATGCTTGAGAATACATTGCATATTTATAGACTTTATTGTAATAAGCCACTCTAATAAGCCTTAGACTGAATAGTCACATTGCCAATTGGATAATAATATTGCACAGTAATAATTGGACACCCTTTCAAGGGCCTTTGGGTAGCTGATAATTATTAGCTGGAGGTTCATAGGTAGGTAGGTACTAGGCTATCGGCCCTAGGGCCCATACAAGCCTAGCCAAATAATTTACCAAATTATTCTCCTGTGCCCCTGTCGAGCAGAGCCACAGAAGTGATTCCCAGGGTGAATTTCCCATTTCCCATCCAGTAATTACTACCATATAGTCTGGGTAAAGGGGCACAGGTAGAGAATCTGTGTCAGCCTTTCCCAGGAGTGTCTGTGAAGTTGTATAAATACTTATCTCAAAGTGTGGGTGTGTGTCAGCTAGCTGGGCAGGGACACGAAGCACTGGTTGGACAGAGAGTGTACTAAAGGTTAGCTTGCCAGCTAGGCTGACATCTGGACCCTATAGCTGTGCCAGTGGGGTGTCTTATTGGGGACCTGGAGAGCAAGGGTGCAACCAGCCCCAGACTGTGATCTCTGGGTGCACTTAAGGGAAATTGTACTTTACTGTGTGTATTTGTTATCCTTTCCTCTTCTATGAGACAACCTCCCTGGTGTTGGTGGTGAGGACTGAGGCTCCTTGATTGCTGGGCCAGGGCATGGTCGTCACATTCTGCATGACAGAAACTGTGCCTATAGCTTAATGATAGCCTTTCTATATGTGATCTGAAGTAGGAATTTCATAGCTTAGCTTTGTTTGTGATACTTTCAGTAGTTATCGCTAAATAAATGTGTTTGAAGACAGAGAGACAGGTACACATCAGCCTCATTTATTTTATAGTTTGAATTCTCAGTTTGTTTTTTTTGTGTTTAGTAGCACTGTTTCTGCATTTCTTGAGTTAAATATGCAGATCTGCTGAAAATGCAGCCATAGAATTCATGAAGGGTTCTCACACAGCAGAGGATGCATAAGATACCATGACGAAAAATTGTAGTTTGTAAATATCTTTTGTCAGACCTCTTCTGCTACCATGCTAAGTGTGTACAAAGGACCCCAACAACACACTCACAGGCATCAAAATGTGATTCAAGGGCATTGTCCTGTGTGTAACGTCTCACCTGCTGACAGATGTCTGTGACACCGGTGTGACACTATACCATGTCTTCTCTAGCAGAACATGCTCAGAATACACTTCTCAGTCTAAGATTTATAGCCCTTCAGTGTGTCCATATTCAGTGTAGTAGCTGTCTAACATCCCCACCCTTTGTGACAATCGGTTATGTCTCACAATCAGTTAGCCCATAATACATTGTGGAGGAAGACATACTGTAGCAGACATTCATGGTGTTTATCATTCTCAGGGTAGTTGCCATACAATGAGAAGCCATTGCACTAATGAGCTTGTAGCACAAGGTTCAAACATTCATCTTAACATCTTAGCTTTTAAAATCATAACATGGTACCATCAAATGTCATAGAAGAGAGTCCAAAATTGTAGCACGCAAAATATGCATATGCATAAATTTGCACCTCCGGGGGTGAAGCCACGAATGCATTTAACAAACAATCTGTAACATAAGAACACTTGTGCTGCTAGTGGATGCACACCTACATAGGTGTGGTAGAAAAATGTATCTTTTCTACAATGTAAAAAGAAAGATGCACATCTTTTTCCTTGATGTGCCAGTCATAAGTATAGTTTAGTTAGCAAAATTTGTGCAAACTTTGTATATTTTTGTCTCCAACATGGTGAAACTGTCACTAAGCACACATTTATGTTGCAGATAAATGAAAACATAGAAGCCACCTCAGCCCAGAATTGAACCTACGCTCCAAGCATTTCTAACAAACCCACATGGGTTGAAATATTCTTGTTCATTTGGGCCATTCTTAATCTGATTACTACCTTCTCTAGAAAAAAAAATGATTTGATCATTTTAGTTCCATGTTAGATCCATACAGTATGGAAATCAAGTTAGAAGAGGAGTAGCATTACAAAACTGTTTTGCCACCTGACCAAAACACTGACTATAAGTTCTTCCATTTTTGAAACAAGCAGACTGCATTTTTCACAGCAATGTATCCTTCCTGCTTATAAAATCATTATAAAAGCTTTGCAGTGTATAATTACACACACACACACACAAACACACACACTTGCACACACAAATGCATGTATATATATATATATATATATATATATATATATATATATATATATATATATATATACCACACACACACACACACACACACACACACACACACACACACACACACACACACACACACAACATAGATACAAAAAAATGCACACAACCATCAATTACAGACATTTGTATGTCTGTTTGCACCTTAAACGTCTGTCTATAATCAAATGAATGAATAAATGCATAAATAATGGCTTAGAAATATATTTCAGCTTGCTGATGTCAGAAACACCCCAAGCCATACAGTACAACCAATTACAGCCCTCATGCCATTTCAACCAATTAGCTCAAAAATCAGGAATAAAGGCCCAAACTCAGGAACAATTTTAAAATATTTCTCTTATATACTTAGAAAATTGATAGTAAACCAGAGTTTGCATTAGCAAGCATTTTCTGAAAGATATGAAACTTGAAACTCATTTCTGTCATTATCTAGTGACTACAATCAGCAACAATTTGCCAGGAAACCACAGATTTTATGAGGATCAGTTCAACAATAAGAGGTAAAATCAGGATCAGAGACAGCTGAGATCAATACCCTCTGCACAAATACACAACCAACAATAACAGTCACTTATATAATTGTATACATCTTAGGTAACCCCTTGAAATGACATGTGCATGAATGCATAAATAATGGCCTAGAAATTTGTTCCTGCTTGCCGCTTTCAGAACCACACAATACAACCCCCCAACTTCTTAACTGAAGAATCACAAAGACCCAAATTCAGGGATATATTTTAAATAATGCTCGTGCACACTTAAGACAGTTGATTATCAAGTTTTGCATTAGCAAGCATTTTCTGGAAGATAAGAAGTCTGAAATAGATGTGTCTGTCATAATTTAAGGGCTACATCTCACAACAATTTACCAGAAAACCACACATTAGAGGAACACACTAAAATACTGTCCAGTATCTTTGATCAAGAATTCAGGACAAAGTCAAAAATAATAAGGGGAAAAAGGACCAAAAGCACAACAACTTCAAAATATTACTCTAACTCGCTTAAAAATAATAGAACACTAAAATGCTACATCAACATGTGTTTTCTGAACAATAAGAAGCATGAAACATTTAATTATTGGCATTACTGCCTGGTTGTAATCATCAGTGATTTACAAAAAATTGAATGAAGGACAGAATGAAAATATTAACCAAAATCAGAAGACGATCTGCAAAATCAAAGACAGCTTGCGCGCTTGAGCGTTCACGCACACACACACGCACATGCACCATGTAGTATTGCAATGTCTTCTCTTCAGCACAGCCACAGCACAGTGTCATTTTTATTTTAAAACGACAGCAGTACAATGCAACATACCTTCTCATCTGCTAGTCCATTTTGACTGTGAGAAGCTGTATAAGTCTCTCTTTCATTAGCTCTTCAGTTGATCCAATGAAAAAAGTAATCAGAGGTGTCACATGTCAAAACATTAAAGCAAAGTGGACACGGATTTAGAAAAGCAAAATATGAGTGTTCCACCAAATGCAGAGCAATTGAGAGGTATGGGTCCAAGGGACAGACATGATGCATTTAACAATACTTTTATCCTTCCACTGTTTATCTAGAGACAGATAGAAATTATTACTTGCTCCAAATCAGACAGAAATTATTACCTGCTCCAGATATCCCTGTTGTCCTGCATGGTCCCCTTTGATGGATAGTGTGGCCTCCTGCCATGTGTCACAGCAAAGCCCAGATGCATATCACACTGACTGTCACCCCAAGGCTGCCAGCCTTACAAATGGCTTGTGCTGTATCATGGGTAGTATGTGTCAGAAGTCAGGTGGACATTAGGTGGACATTAGGCATTGTTGTGTGATGCTGAGGTATGGGTATACCATGTATGACATGCCGGCAGTTTACATGCGTGTCTGTTATCTATTTCATGCATAATGCCAATAAACACTGCAAGATGAGTTTCTGCCAGACAGAGAATGACATCCTGATACAGATACTTTGTGAGAATGGCTGGCAGTTTTTCCATAACGAGAAAATGGATGGGGCCCTTTGTTATCATGTCTGGTGGGATCTTTTAGAGCAAATCAGTGAAGCCTGTGGTAAAAACAGAGTATATGAAGGGCCACTAACATGACTACAAATGCACACAGCAAGGGTTACCTACCTGGCACAGGAATGGAGAAACTGGGTGGAGGTTCACAGAGAGAGACATCATTAGCAGACATGCAGGTGGTCATAGTATCTCTGTCTGGGACACCAGATAGTTCCAGTATCCAGGGTGGAGTACTGAATATGAAAGCTGACCTACATGGAATGCCATGTACTTCAGCTGCTGATGCCCAGGTAGGGATGTTGTAACATGTGGGACTATCTGCCCTATCCGTCTGACTCAGAATAAAACAGCTAACGAGCATGTGTTTTTTTGATGTTGCAGAAAAGTTGCTAGTATAGTATGGCTTCTTTGCTGTTACAGGAAGGTTGCTATAATAACACCTACACCGTTAGTCTACTCAAGGTATGGGAACTGTTGATTTTGCTTAGCACTGTCTTAAGGAGGCTTTCTGCACCTGACTGTAGGTGCTGAATTGGTTATACTTATGTGTTTTTACAAGGGCTGTGTTCTCAAATTCCTCCGCTATGTATGTAGGCATGCCTGAAGTCTGGGAATTGTCTGGGCCCATTGGTGATGTCAGCTGCATCCTGGCTCAGTCAAGGGTCACTGTGGCAGTGGTAGACAGTATGATTTAATGGCCATATCCCCACTCCCTTCAACGGATACAGTTGTTGTGCTTGTGCAACCCAAATATTTGGATTGTGTTGCCTGTTTGACAACCTGTGGCAGGATCTGGTCCATTTATATAGCACAATGGAGTAGGGAATGTGAATGCTGGAGAAGTCTCTGTGAAGCCACCTGTCTTGGCCTTCACCCTCCTAATGGTCAGTCCACCTCCACTTCTGATTGGGAAGACCACCACAAGATGGGGAGGGCACAGTCTTGGTCCCATAGTGCCACCACCTCCACACAAAAATCTAGTGTGATACCATGGTCACAGACTCAGGCATGAAATTTGCACTGAGACCACCCACACCATACCACACAATTCATGCTTATAACGCACTCCTTTCTCTGTGCTTATTTTGAATCATACCTGAAGAGGGCACCACTGTAAACACAGACATACATGGCAAGGACATAGATCTCTCACAGTTGCCCTAGATCTGTCTGTCAGACACTAGCAATGTGCTGTATGCACATCTACACAGACCCTTCAGCATTACCCAACTCTGCCCAGTCATTACACAGGTGAGATACCAACCCCTCACTGACCACTTACCTCAATTCCCCACACTCACCCATCCATGACTCACTCTGTCACATACAGCATTAACCTACACTTCCACCCATCACACACACACACACACACACACACACACACACACACACACACACACACACACACACACACACACACACACACAAACACATTCTCTATACACTTATCACTGAGGACCTCCTCACTTGTGCATATGATGAAAACTATACCCTGTCCTCAGCACTGTACTACCAGGATATCCCATGTCTGATTTACAGTGTGGCCAGTCAATGCATGGTGCAGCACAGCTTGGGTACATTATTGAATGCATCATTGTCACTGTTGTAGGTTACATTTAATCCCGCCGATAGCCTCGATCCAGATGCTACTGCTTACCGTGTACCACAGCGTACTGTACCTGCCTCATCTTTCCAATGCCCGAACAGGACATTTGTAATGGAAATATGAGAATTTGAAGAGCACTTCATAACTGAAACCATTGTAAAAGACCAGGCTTCACTATTTAACTAAAATGTTCTCACATGTAAAATTTGTTTCTCTTCTTTTGTTTAGCATTACAGTGTTTTGGATACATAATTGTTTCGTGCAACTATAAGAGGAAACTTTGGAAATATTGTTTGATGTAAAATCTCAGGACATTTGCTACTTTTCAGGGTTTATTTATTTATTTTTTGCTTAAGTAGAGATTGTTTTGCATAAAGAGGGACAGGTGGTAACCCTAGTCAACATGATACATAGTCATCCTGACATCTAACTTGCCCACAGGGTCCTCCTGAGGAGCCTTCTTTGTTACTGACTCCAAGACTGCCTCCTCAGAAAGGTCCTTCCCTTGCTGTATCTTTTTGCATAGCAGCATGTTATGTAATAGTGCACAGACTACAAATGTTTTACAGCACATTGCAGAGGCAGGCATACTGCAGGGTACCACCACAGACAAATAGACAGCAGAAATGGGTCTTAAACAGTCCAGCCACACATCTGACAGTAATTTTGTTTGGTCTGAGACAAGGCAATGTTGTTTGTCTTCTCTGCAATGGTCTTTGGGTTTCTTATTGGTGTCATTAGCCACAGCCCCAGGGCAGGTATGGTATTACCAATAAGATGGCTTTGTTGATAATCATGCCGCACAAGACTCTGTAATAAGTCTAATGTGTGGAAGCTGTGAGCACTGGCCACATGGCCTGCTGATGCATTGTATATTATACCTGCGTATTGCAGACTACTTGGCAATTGATTTTATGGAATCCCTTGAAGCTGATGCACCATTGTCCCTGATACCTGGGCAGAGCCTTTTTTACTGTGTAGGTGAATTCAGTGTCTCCCAGTGCCTCAGGGAAATTATATCATAAAATGTTGCATGCTGTTGCTTTTGCCCTTTGTTATGCATGAAAACCGCATATATTTCTCCACATGCTGTGGTGTGATATTAAGAATCAGGTGGTGTATCCTTGAGGCAGATACCTGGCATACAATCATTATGCCCCCTGTTGGTCACTCTGGTCCCTGTAGCCAAACTATTCACAGCCACATGTACTTTGATGTCGACAGGATACTCCATGCATCCCACAAGACTGCATGTGAGGGCAACACATCCTGTCCAGCTTTTGCATGGCACATCTGACCATGCAGACATGGCCCACAATTTTTGTGTGGTGGTTGGCATGGGCTTTTAAGCATGGGCAGTAGTGCCACAGGTGATGGCATGCACCTCAGTGGCTACCAGATGCAAGACCTGCCTTGTGCATATACATACCTACTATAGTGTCATCTATTCCATACATTTTCTTAGTCTCTCTTCCATAACTCCAAAGTTTTACCGCAGTCAGTAACCCTGATAGTTGCTTCTTATCACACAAAATATATAAATTTCTGAATCACACTGCTTCATTGTTTACTTTCATTCGCTTTTGCTATACCCCACATTTTAATAATGTTTGTCATTTCCATGTCGTTATGTGCTTATTAGCATAATACACCGGTTACAACATTTTATGGTTTAGTGAGATCGCACTCAGTGACTCTGAGTCATGCCTTCTCTGCACGTGGCTGTTCTTCATGCAGATTGGCCCACTGCAATATGCAAAACAGTAATGCATCCCAGGATACATTCCTTAGCAAACAGATTTTCTGAAACTTCAGAGTACAGTGAAATATCAAAGAATGTGTATTGTTGACAGAATAAACATATAACACTTTTTAAGCAACTAGACCTGGAGGTTAATGTCTTTCTCCTACACAAACATTTTGTCCTTTTTTGCTCTATTATTCTACTAATATTTTTTAAAGACTTGAGGGAAAGCAGTTTAAAAAAGTGGGTTTGATACACCACACAGTTAAACATCTTGTCTAACCTGTACTGCAGTAAATGAGAACACACTGTGTGGTTACTCATTGCTGGATAGATTATACAGACAGTTTTCACAGTATGCATTAATTGTATTTACTTATTTGTATTTTTTTGTAGGAGCTGCACAGTAAGTAGCCTAAAACACCAAGTAATCATTTTCGGAAACTTAACTGGAGGCTGTACAGGAATTGTGTCAGCTGCTAAAAGTCACAGCACTTTATTACTGTGCTTTATAGAGAATCAACAAGACATGCTAGCACTTGAATAATATTTTCTCCATGAAAACTGACTAGCAATATAGTTTTTACTTCTGAAAGTCATGCCTTTAGCAATAAACATTACTGTCATTTTAGCCGAACAAACAATTAGACTTCATTTTTTTGTTCTTAAACCATATAATTAGTGGTGTAAACTTTTGTATGTATAACCGAGGCAGGGATGTTTATGAAAGCCTGCTAAACTGTTATGAGATCTTTATGTATCATAAGAAGTCTAGATAATGATTCATTATGCACAAATCTGAGTAATGTCCCTATAACTGGATAAAAAACAACAGAAAGCACTTGAAAGCACCAACAAACACCAAACAAGTGCTACGAGCCAAAGGAAACTGCAACCACGAGTCCACTTCAAATCTTTTAATAGCAGCTCCACGAACCATGTTCCTATAACCTTATAGTGGTCTTCTAACTAAGCAGTCATTTCTTGTCACCCACATAGCAGTATCACTTGCAGAATTTTAATATGATATTATCAGAGGAATGGAATTTAATCTTCCCAACACCTTTGCTTTCAGGCTTATTGTGCACTTAAATCAACCTTACCACGAGGACAGCATTTTTTCCAGAACTGCTAAGCAGTTTATCTATTTTCCCTTAAGAATTAATATTTGTCACATGTATACCTGGGTTTCATCTCTGAATTGCTGAAGTCAAATTTATATACTTCTTTACCAGTATCATGAGGTACTTATGCATTACCTATTGCCTGAAACTTTTAAGAAAGGTTTATGTCACATTTGCTACCGACATATACATTACATTTATACATTGTCTCGTTTATTATGAGTGCACACTGATTTGCATGTTTAGCCTGTTTTAACCAAAAAAAAATACTACCTTGTTTGCTCGTTTCCCGCCTTTCCTAGCTAGTATAGTCCAGATCCCAGGCTTTGCTGGTTTCAGGACTTTATTTTCTGTGTTCAGAGCTATCCAGACCTTGCTGTGGTAGAGGAAAGTCCTACTGCTTACCAGTGGGAGTGGTGAGCATTGTACTGCCTATCTAACAGTAGAGGAGTGGTTTCCAGCTCTGAAATTGTAATTTTATTAGCCATTTTGGGTTGATTTCTATCCCTTTCAGCTTTCTGGCTTAAAAACGCATGTGTTTTCTCATTTTTCGCATCTTGCAGTGCCACAGGGCTACGGTTAAACTATTCCAGGTACCAGAAAGTATGCTCTTCAATATTTCCCATACAACTAGTTGGTTTCTCAGTAGTAGCACTAAAATCTGAATCCTGTGACTAGCACTTGCTCTAGAACCTGCTGGAAAGCACTAGGAAGCCTTAAACTGATACAAGCACTCAACTCTCCTTGTTAATAAGGAGAAATTAATTGTAGGCACTAAACAGCCAATAATTGCAAAGTACATTGCAAAGGTAAGGGAAAACAGCTTTTGTACTTTACAAAAAAAGCACCTAAACAGGCATGTACAAGGGTCAGCTTCAGGTGATTTCTCCTGTCACCTGGTGAATCTGGGCATACTGGGGCAATGCATCAACTGCCTCATGTACACAGGCAACCCTCTCTTTCTACCACCCAACACTACAACCTGCAAGAGATGCAATTACATAGCCAAACTGGAAGCAAAGCTCTCTCCAGCCAAGATTGTGCTTGACAGTCATGAGGAGAAGATTAACACTGCACTACACCACAAGCAACACATAGCCCTTCAAAACCCACACCATCAACACCCACATATGCGGAGGCCCTTAACATTAATCTGCCCAAGCAACAAGGACCTCTGAAGCTGAAATGCAAACAAACAGCAATCACAACCAAAGTGACACATAGCTCACAACACCAGTGTGCCACCCAACAACAGCCCCTAAGGCAAGACAACGTACCCAACACTTTAGTCATAGGTGACTCTATAATCAGGCACACTGATGTCCCACTCACCAGGCTGAACAAGAAGAAAATTACAGTCAGCTGCCTGTTGGGTGCCAGGATCCGCCACATAATGTATGCACTCAAGTCACTCCACAACAAGTACAAATACGACTTTGTCATTGTTCATGTTGGAGTGAATGACTTAAGATGTACCTCCCTGGACTACATGAAAGAGACGTGGAAGAGCTCTCGGATCATGTGGCCTAGGCAGGTATGACCCTAGCCCTGAGTAGCATCCTGCCTTCACCCAGAATGATACCACAGTATAAAGACAAAATGATTGACTTCAACAATTGCTAAGCTTTTGGTGTCATTCAAAGGGGATCCAGTATTTTTCTGCCTGGGACGACATGATTGACAAACCACGATGCTTTGCCAGAGATGGTCTGCACCTGTCACCCCTGGGATTCATGTTACTGGCTAAAGCTCTTGCCACCCCTATAGTGACTTATTTAGGCAAGGTTCAAAGGACAAAACCACCACCATAACAGATACAAGCATGCAAAATCTGAAGGTAATGCTACTCAATGCTAGAAGTCTAAACCTCAAAATGCACTCTCTCGAGGCACTCCTAAAAATGGAGAACATCGATGTCTGTGCAGTAACTGAGACCTGGTTCAAGGCTCCAGAGAGCACCCCTGCAATACCAGGCTACAACTCTTACCACACTTTTCGTCAACCAAACCAAGACCAAAACACTAATGGTGGAGGACTGCCCATATTCACTAAGGATATTCACACCTCCGGGCTAGTTGCCCAACACAATGCATCTGAAATTCTCCAGGTGCAACTAACACTAGGTAAGACTGCAATCCAAATTGTAGCTTGCTACAGATCCCCCACCATGCCCTAAGATTCACACTACACCTTTCTAAACATACTGGAAAATATTAAGATACAACCAAACACTCTAATACTGGGTGATTTCAACTACCCTGCCATTAACTGGGAAAACTACTCGAATACCAACACCTTTTCCCAATGGTTCTTGGAATTCATAAATTCCAACACCCTGGATCAACTAATCCATAGTGCCACCAGGGGTTCTAATATCCTATACCTGGTCATTACCAACATGGGAGATAGATGCTCCACACCAGTGGTCACCCCCTCATTGGTCAGGTCTGACCATAAGCAAATCATCCCTGACATCCACATCCCACCCCAAGCCCCCAGTAAGGAAACCTCCATAAAAAACTTCTCCAAAGCCAACTTCATGCTACTCAAGTCAGAAGTGACAAACCTCATGACACCCATGCAGAAGGGAGCTGAAAGTTCGACTGCTGAATCCTACACTAAAGCACTGTACGAGCACTTTCACTTGTGCATGAATCGTGCCATCCCAAATAGAACCAAGACACTCCTGCAAAAAAAGGAAGCCAATCTGGTGGTCCACTGCCATAAACAAACTATACAACAGAAGGAAGAAACTGGTGCAGAAAAGAGGAAAATCCCAGGATCCAAAAAACTCCCTCACCAGGACTCAGTAAGAAGCTGAGATCCCTCATAAAATCCTCCAAGGCTAGTTACGAAAATAAAATTGCCAAAGACTCCAAAGACAACCACAAGGCATTCTATAGTTATGTCAAGAATCTAAATGCAATGCTTAGATCTTCTCCGAGCTACAACAGAATGGCATTAAATATACTGATCCCAAGGATATTACCAATATCCTGGCAGATCAGTTCAGTGCCAACTTCACCCCCCTCTCACCCCTAAAGGGCCCATACCAAATGATTGCCAAATTCCAGTAATCACGGCCACACAGGTAGAAACCACACTCTCCAAAGCTAAGAATACAGCATCCATGGGACTAGATGACATCCCGGGCTGTGTATTACGTGAACTACAAAATGAACTGGCACCTCACCTAAGTGTCATGTTTAGTCATAGCCTCACCTCAGGCTTTGTGACCACTGAGAGGCACACAGCTAGAGTTATCCCACTCCAGAAGGGGGGATACACCTTGGATCCCGGGAACTACTGTCCCATCAGTCTGACGAGCCTGATCTGCAAGGTCATGGAACGCATTATCATGGAACTTATAAACAAAGACATTGGCAACCTTCAAACACTGGACCCCACCCAGAAGGGCCGATCTTGTCTCCTGAACCTGATTGACTTTTTTGAATCAGTCTCTAGAGCTGTGGACAAGAGTAAGGTGGTCCACACAGCCTATCTGGTCCTCGCCAAGGCCTTTGACACCATCCCCCACTCTGGAATCATAGATAAACTTACTAAGCTGGGCATAAATCCCTACATCACTCGATGGGTTGCCAACTGGCTTACTGACAGAACCCAGACTGTAAAAGTAGCCGACTCCAAATCCAGCTCCAGACAAGTGACAAGTGGAGTACCTCTGGGTTCAGTCCTGGGACCGCTCTTGTTTGGCATTTACTTCTCTGAAGTACAGGCCAACACTAAGGGACTCTGGCTAACAAAGTTTGCAGATGACTGCAAACTGGGAGCCATTATTGAATCCCCAAATGATGTGGATATTCTACAAAAGGGCCTTACAGAAACAGATGCTTGGTGCCAGAGCCATGGGCTCACGCTTAATGCCAAGAAATGTATAGTTATCCCTTTTGGGAAAAAACATGTACCTATGAATTACCACATAGGTGGCAGTACACTAAACACCGAAAATGTGATGAGAGACTTAGGGGCACAAGTTGACAGTGGTCTCACCTTCGATAACCACATCGCCACAACAGACAGGAAATCCTTCTATGTGGCACACCTCATCACTAAGGGCTTTTCATCCAGAGAAAAGGAGGTCATTGTCCCACTGTACTCATCCCTCATTAGACCCACTGTAGAGTACAATGCCCCATTTGATATGTACCTCACAAGACATCTGCAACCGCTGGAAATGCTGCAGAAATACCTCACTAAAAGAATCACAGGCCTAAAGCAGAGGCCCTATGCTGACCATCTAAAAAAACTCCAGCTATACTCTGTGGCATATCGTCTACTCAGAGGCAATCTCTGCTTAATATACAAGGTCATGTCAAACCCTAAGCTGTTAGACATGCTCCACTTAAAGAAATCCCAATCCCTCAGACCACACGTTCCAGGGATCTAAACCTTGTCATCACAACAAACAAAACATGCTGGAGGGATAGGTTCCTGACCCACAGACTCCCCATACTCTGGAATAGACTGCCCATACATATCAAGCAGAGCACCTCTTTGGCCCTCTTCAAAAGAAACCTTGACAGCACTTACAGTTATGTGTGTTTACATACATTGGATGGGAGATAGGAAATTCACCCTGGGGATCACATCAGTTGCCCTGCTTAACAGGGGTCCAGGGAAGTAAATATTGTGGGAAGAAATATCCAGGGAATTGTTATGGCTAGGGTTGTATAGGCCCTAGGGCCGATAGCCTAGTACCAGCCTATGAACCAACCTATAAACCTATAAATATGAATAAGGCAATTCAGAATATGAGTTTGAGTGATAATTTATAGAATACATTGCACAGAAGTAATTAATTTTCTTGAATGGTTCAATACAGACTGTAACATTGCCTTGAGAAAGAAAGCACTTAGCATAAAAATGTGTCTGACTATATCAATGTTGTGTTTCTTAGCTACTTATTTTAAATGCAAGTGATTCAGTTTTCTTAAACCTTTAACAGATTAATTTTATATCACGTAACTAAGTGATATGTCTCTATTTTACTTTGCTGCTCTTTATTTCATCTCCATTGAGCTTCGAGTTTTCATCTTGTGGCTTTGGTTCAGGTTATGGTTATGGTTATTTAACAAATCATCTATCTATCTGTCTATCTATCTATCTATCTATCTATCTATCTATCTATCTATCTACTTACTGAACTAGTAATTTTGGATATTTGTGAATGTATATTTTTTGGCATAGTGACTGCTGAGCCTAGAAGAGATTGTCTTTTGTGAGGCTGTGTCTCTTAGGCTTGCCTTTATCAGAAGGTGTGTTTAGCAAGGCAAGCAGGGAAACCAAATAAAGACAAGTATTTGTAAAACCAAGTAGGAAGTAGCTGACACTGGCTGTATATGATAGCCTGCCACTTGAGGAAATTAGATTCCTGACTTCTGTGTCTAGACAGCAGGGTCTGAAAAAGAGTCTCCAGTAATGTGTGTGTGAACTAAAGGATGAAGTCAGCTTATATGGTGTCCCTGTAACATGGAAAAGGAAACCCTTCCCTGGGGAGAAGCCAGTGAAGTTACTCTTTCCTTTGTGGTGAACTGTATAACTATAAGTGCTGCTTATGGGGAAATCCTGTCTAATCAAGCATGAATAACTCCAGAAACTGTGTTAACTAGAAAAAGTCCACTTTGAGCTGAGCTGTTTGTAATTAAATCTCAGCATACACTGTAATGCTATTTCCTAGTACTGTTTTGTGACTATATATATATATATATATATATATATATATATATATATATATATATATATATATATACATATATATATATATATATATATATATATATATATATATACACACACACACACACACACACACACACACACACACACACACACACGTGTGTGTGTGTGTGTGTGTGTGTGTGTGTGTGTGTGTGTGTATCCACATACACACACATCTCTCTCTCTCTCTCTATATATATATATATATATATATATATATATATATATATATATATATATGTGTGTGTATATATGTATGTATACACAACACACACACACACACACACGATTCACTGATATTTGATTTCAGGGTCATTTTATTGACACAGAAATTGGGTGATACAAATGGTTGATGCAGCACATATAGGCAGGGTAACTAAATGAGCCAGGTAAGAAGTATGCAAATTGACCTAGTTGGGCAGTATGTCTGCATAGGTAGGCAAAGCCAATCTGTGTGCATATGGACAAAAGTAGAAGAGACTTCCATAGATCAGCCAAATGCTACATAATATAATCTTGCAGAAACAGATACCAAGAACACAGATCAATATATTTCATTATGAAGCAGCTCTTAAAGTAACTAGGCTGCAAGTGTTACCACAGTCATCAGACAGATGGCGCCAAACACCAAATGCAGCTATTTAGCCATATATCATTAACAGACCTAATGAAATGTTTTCCACATATGTGAGCACCTAGTGGATTCATAAGAGAGAAGGAAAGAGGCTACTGAAAAGTAAGAACAGTGGAAGATGAAGTAGACTGTCACACATAAAGGCAACATGCTGGAATTATGTGGGAAACTTTTTTGTGATGATAGTGACCCCCTGTTTTAGATGTAAGGGGGGAGGGAGAAAGCTACAAGGAAAAGCTGTATAGGAAAGGAGGCTAGGATAAGAGTTTGAGGGCAGGAAGATTAATACAGAGCATTTCAGACAGTGTTGGAAGTATGCACAATACGAATGGGGGATGCAGAAGAGAAGAGAGAAAGAGGGTAGACAATTGATAAAAGGAGAGAGATGGACATTACACAGAGTATGGAGTAGGAAACAAAAAGAAGGGAGTGCATATGTTTGGTGAAATTGTATCATCTCCTGTCCTGGCCAAGGAGGACATTACTCTAACCCTAACTCTAGACCTTAACTTTCACATGGTTCCCACTTCTAACCTGTGTCCTCATCCCTAACCTTAAAACTCTGAATTCCCCTTCCCTAAACCTAAAAGTCCTGATTGCTCACTAAAGCTAAAATTCCCCTGCCACTCCCTAACCCTAAAGCTCCCCTGGTATTCCTTAACCCTTGTAGAATCAGATAAAAACAACCTGAGATATTAGTCTGGAGAAGCCAAATCACAGAACAAAGGTAAAACAAGCAGTGCAGAACCTATTTTGTAATTCTTTTATTTATATTAAAGGAGTTACAAAATAGAGTTTAATAAAGTACTTGTCCCTTTAACTTTGATTTTAAGCTATATATTTTAATAAATTAATTGGTTTTAAAGTCACATGGTTTTAGAGATTTATAAAAGGTGTATTTTGGTTATGATTATGATGTATTGTCTGATGAAGCATTGTATACATGAAAGTTCTACTTACATTAAATGGATTGTGAAGGCTGCCAGCCTAGCCAGATGGAATTTTATAGATAATTCTGTCATTTGTAAATATGAATGTAAACTACAGGCTTTGTCTTAAATGTAAAGAAATAGTGTTACATGTGGAACTGGAAAAAAATGTGACAGCAGTACACGCTACTTACCAAAGTAAAGCATGTGGTGACCCTTTGATGTAGATAGTGGTGCCGAAGGGTCTAGATGAAGACATTTTTGCTATTGTTTAAACCAAGTGTTAAATTGCTAGATTTAAACATGCAAATATATTTTTATTGCTCTGCTTCCTGACCAGCTGCAAGATAACAAAAGGAGATGTTAAGAATGTAAATGCAGTTTCTATTAGCCTGCGAACCAAGGGAAGTGTGAAGAATGATGTAATGTGAATCAGAGCTGCAATTTCAATTTAAACGGAAAGAACCACAGATTATTAAGCATTTTTGTCTTAACCATCCAGCTCACAGCACTGTCTTGCTCTTATGTAATTATCTTAGTCTTGTGTTTTCTTTTAGAAATAGCTAGGAACTAGAAAGATTAGACTGTGTTTTTCTGTGAAGTCAGAACTGTACTACTGAATTATTATAAGTATTTCTCTGTAATCTCTGAACTCTTGACTAGCACAGTGTAGTAGAAAGTATTGTGTTGTGTTTTTATTTATTATTAAATATTTTAAAACCTTTCAACTGTGGCTGTTTTATGTAGAGATAATTTAAGCTCTAGAGTACATTGTATATTTATAGTGATTACTGTACCAAGTCACTCTAATAAGCCTTGACTGTTTAGTTATACTACCAATTGGATAATAATATTGCACAGTAATAATTGGACACCCTTTTAAGGGCCTATGAGTAGCTGATAAATATTAGCTGGGTGGTGGCAGGTGGTACTACCGTATAGTCTGGGTAATAGGGGCACAGCTGGAGAACCTGTACCAGCCTTTCCCAGGAGTATCTGTGTGGTTGTATAAACTCTTATCTCAAAGTGTGTGTGTGGGCAGGGACACGACGCACTGGTTGGACAGAGAGGGTGCTGGAGGTTTTAGTTTCCCCAGCTAGGCTGAGATCTGGATGCTATAGCTGTGCCAGTGGGTAGTCTTATTGGAGACCTGGAGAGCAAGGGAGCGACCAGCCCCGGACTGACTGTAATCTATGTGTGCTCTTAAGGGAAATTGCACTTTACTGTGTATATTTGTTATCCTTTCCTCCTATATGAGATGCCCCTAATTGGTGTTAGTGGTGAGGATTGAGGCTCCTTGATTGCTGGGCCAGGGCACGGGCATCACATTTATTACCTGGCTTGTGGCTTTGGACTGCTTGCTTTATCTTTACTCCTTAACCCTTAACTCCTTTCCTAATCCCTGACCTTAAAAATCCCCACCCAATTCCTCACCCTAAACAATCACTACCTAAAATCCTAAATTACACTCCCACACCCTCCCACTTCCTCCCCAGCTGCAACATGAGCCTTGGTCTAACATCAGTAGTAACTTTGTGCCAGATGCTGCAACTGCACTCTCTCAGCACAGCTGCCATATCTTTCCTGACTTCATATTCAGGTTTGAGCACAAGCAGCAGCCTGTGTGAACTACAAGATGCTTGTGTCCCTGGCTTTGAGACAGCGGTCTTCTAGTGTCTGGGACCTGGACACTTCATTTACTTACTGTTATTGTTGCTGTTATAACTCTGCTTTTTCTTTCACTTCATATTGCATTTCCTGTTTGCATTATAATACTTTACCTTTAATTTCTCTATAAAGTGGCTAAAATTTCTCATGTGAGTTGTATCTATTCTTAATCAATATTTTCACATCATGTCTAATTTGGTATAATTATTTAAACTATAGATGACTTTGCATTATTTTTGAAGATTGTAAAATTAGTGGTCTTAAAATGTTTTTGTAATACTTTTGAGCTTTTTTCCCCAGGCCTCCACTGAAAATGGGCACCTACCATCAGACTGTTCTGGTAATCTAATGTCAATAAATAAATGAATAAGTGTAGCTTAATCTGGTGCATTTTAGTTGCACATTTTAGAGATATGTTGGCCACCAATGGAATAGACTTGGTAAGAAATATTAATTTATAGGTTCATAAGTGTTTACTAGGCTAATGACCACAAGGGCCTTTTAAGCCAAAAGAAAGCCGTAGATATGGAGAGAAGTCAAAAAACGAACTGTGCAAAATTGAACTTTATTCCACACGCAAATAACACTGTCATAAATGCTTTAAAATCAACCATGCGTTTTCGTCCACATAAATTAGGACTTCATCAGATGAACAAATAAGTCACATCAATTATATTTATAGAACTTTAAAACTAATAATCCAATAGAATACATTACATTTCAAACAGTCTAATCAGTGTTCGAGTGGGCTCATGAATATTCATTAACTTCATTTCCCTATAAATCTAATGAATTAATTTACTCATAAATAATATTAAAAACATATTAATAAATAAATTTAATATATAAATATTTCACAATAAAATCATTTAAATTTATAATGTTATAAAATACAAGTGAATACAACATTTTTAAGGAGAATAAAATGCTTATAAATGCAATATTAATGCAGTTCGTTTTACTACTTACAATCTCATGGGAAACAGTGCCATCTATTGTCACAAACAATATATTACATTTATATCTTTTTCACTACATTTTAGCAGCCCTTAATTTTAGTAGTGGCAATATAGAAAGATAATCATTTAACCATGGAAATGTACCTGCTTCCAGGGTTACTTGCCACCATTATTCTTTGTACTTTATTTTTTCTTCCCATATGCCACCCCTAATGTCATACTTAATTTGTTCCAATACTAAAAAGAGGAATTTATACCCATCACATATTCTAGAATGTTTAAATAATGCATTTGTTTCTTTTCCTTTTGAAATATCATAAATGTGTTCGTATATTTTTCTTTTCAGAGTTCTGTCTGTTTTCCCCACGTAGAACGAACCACATTTTTGACATATAGCAAGGTATATTAACCCCTTAGAATCACAATTATAATATCCTTTACTTCGTATCCATCTATTTCTACTTTCCAAAAATATCTCTCCATTGTTAATAATATATTCGCACTGATTACACCTTCCGCATTTGAAAGTGCCTAATTTCCTTTCACCATCCTTAAAGGGATTTGTTGGATTGTTACCATTGTTATTACTATTTTTGTTTTCTAAGATATTCCTTATACTACTAGAATTTTTGTAAACCACTTTTGGTAGTATCTTGGGTATATCTTCCAAATCAGTAAGGGTAATAAATCTTTCCCACTCTTTTTGGAAAGTTCCTTTTATATTATAATTAATTGTGTTATATTCCAAAACCAAGGCCTGCTGATATTCACCTGAATTTTCTATCTCTTTATTCCCCATTTCATAATTTTCCTTATCATTGCTATTTACAACCCCCTTAATAGGTTTAAATCTATTTTCTCTACCTCTTTCCACTTCAGACCTAATATTCTTAATAAAATCCTTGGGGTACCCCCTATCCAGAAACATTTGTTCAAATAAATCATATTCCACAATAAAATCACTATCCAAACTAGTCATTCTGCAACCTCTCACAAATTGCCCCTTCACTATATTTCTTTTACAATGTACCGGGTGTGCACTATTATAGTGAAGGAAAGAATTACAGAAAGCAGTTTTTCTATATATCCTAGTTTCCAATCCATTACTTGCCTTATATATTTCTAAGTCCAAATATTGGAGAATTTCATATGATTTTTTATAAGTAAATTTGAGGAAGTTAGTAGTATTGCTTATGTATTCCATAAACTCTTCAAATTTTTCACTACTTTCTGTCCAAAATATAACTATATCATCCAATAAATCTATGGTATAAAGACCAACAAGACTTAAATTTAGGATGTAGAATAAATGTTTCTTCCCATTTTGCCAAAATTAAATTTGCAAAAGTAGGGGCACAGGCAGCCCCCATGGCTACCCCTTGAATTTGTTGAAAAAATTCTCCATTAAAGATTAAAAAATTATTTTGTAAAACTATATCCATGAGTCCTGTGCTCACTACCTTTTCATTATGGGACAAAATTTTATCTTGGAAAATAACTTCCTCAAACATTTTCATTCCTGTCTCATACGGTATACAGGAAAATAAATCAATTATATCAATAGTAACAAATAATAAATTGTCGGAATATAATTCTGGTTTAATTTTTCTTAGTAAGTCACAGGAGTCCCTAAGTATAACTTTATTATTAACCCAAATGTGTTTGGTTTTTGTATCCACATATTTCGCTAATGGCAGCGTTTTAGATCCATCAGCAGATACTATGGGTCTTAAGGGGGGGGGGTCTTCAGGATTTTTATGAATCTTGGGAATTCCAAAGATAATGGGGATTTTTGGTTTCTCAACTTACAAATATATATACATTTTTTATCTATCACTCCTTCCTGCAGCATATCTTGTAATACAATATCAATTTTATTATATGCCAGATTTATTTAATTCCTTGAGACACAGGTATATTTGACTTCATCTCTTAAAATTTGATTCATTTTACCCTCATAATATATAGAATCCATAATTACAATCCCCCCACCCTTATCAGGTTTCATAATTCTAACTCTGGGATTAGATTTTAATTCTCCCAAAACTATATTTTCATCCTTACTTAGGTTAGTTTTATATTTAGTTTTCCTTTGCGCATTTCTAACTTCCTTTTCTAAAGTAAGTTCCAGGTTTTTTAATTGGGGATGTATCGGAGGGTTAAAAATAGATTTACGCATTAAACCTTGATGGTTTTGGATTGTTCTATTTATATTATTTTTAGAAAATAATATTTCCAAATTTATTTTTCTTAAGAACAACTTAATGTCTAATAAAGTTTTTGTTAGGTCCCCTTTAATATAGGGGATATATTTAAGCCCCTTAGCCAGGAGACTAAAATGCTCCTTAGTCAACGGAATATTACTAAAATTGTAAACAGAAAAGCCATCATAAGTATTTTTATATCCCTCTACAACTATATCCAGGGCGGAAACTATTTCACAAGGGATAGGGGTATATATATCTAATATCTCCCCCTCCCCCTTCTCCCCCCCTCACTTGAAAATTTCCCTTCCGATTATCCTGCTTATAATGGAAACTATCCTCTCTAACCAACGGCGGAAATTCTTGATTATACTCATAATTATTCCACCCATCAAACCTTTGATCTATATAACTGTCACCTTTCTCCCTTTTATTCAGTCCATAAGTACTCTTATTGGTATAAGGTGGCTTAGGGTAACTAACATTATTCTCATATTCCTTATGTCCCTCTTCAGTTTATTCATTTTTCTATCAATCAAGTCACTGCATTTTGTATCAATATCATTTCTCACTTTATAATACTTATCCTTTTCTTCCTTTATCCCAAAAATCAGATCTGCCTTAATGTATTTATCTAATTCATCAATTTCCTTCTGCAGTTTCTCCTGTGTTCTAACATTCGCCTTAATTATTAATTTTAAAACATCCAGTCCACAATTATTAAAGACTTCCAATAATTCCTTATGGAAGTCTGAGCCCACTTGTACATTATTATGATATTTATATACCCTTAGTCCGTTCGGGACAATGTTCTTGTTAATGCACTCAGAAAGATATGCATTTTCTATACATAAAACTCTATATTTTAACATTAACTTAGAAATTGTATCCATTTTGATGGAATATGAATCCGTATTGGGAGGTCCCTGGGGAGCTCCATTGTCCAGCTTAAAACTATATTTCACTTTAAGCCATTCAGCAGTCTCTTTAACTCTTTTGTCAAGAAAAGTACCTGAGTTAGCCGAACACGGAGTCGGTACTTTGGATTTAAATGCAGAGTTCACTCCCTCGGCATATTCACCATCAACAGTTCCCACCGCGTTGTTGCACAATATCCTTGGTGTAGCGTCCGGATTAAAAGTTCCACTATTCAGTTCAAACAGGTCGCCGGCTACAAAATTGTTGCCCATAAGCTCCCTTTTCCTCTTGTGTTTGTGGACAGAAAACCCTTCGGTTCCACTTCCTATAGTCTGTATTACATTAGAGCTAGTTCCCACCAAGGATTGGCACAACGGTGTCAGCAAATCTATCAATTCGGTTAACTGACAAATCAGTTTGCGCGATTGGCCCAGCTCGTCCTGCCCCTTGGAATCTGGTGCAGTCTCTCTCTCCATAATCTTTCCACCAAAAATAACCAAAAAACTACAACAGTGGAAGCTTCCAAACAGTCACTGTTTCCTATGAGATTGTAAGTAGTAAAATGAACTGCATTAATATTGTATTTATAAGCATTTTATTCTCCTTAAAAATTTTGTATTCACTTGTATTTTATAACATTATAAATTTAAATGATTTTATTGTGAAATGTTTATATATTAAATTTATTTATTAATATGTTTTTAATATTATTTATGAGCAAATGAATTCATTAGACGTATAGGGAAATGAAGTTAATGAATATTCATGAGCCCACTCAATTGATTAGACTGTTTGAAATGTAATGTAGGAATTCTATTGGATTATTAGTTTTAAAGTTCTATAAATATAATTGATGTGACTTATTTGTTCATCTGATGAAGTCCTAATTTATGTGGACGAAAACGCATGGTTGATTTGAAAGTGTTTATGACAGTGTTATTTGCGTGTGGAATAAAGTTCAATTTTGCACAGTTCATTTTTTGACTTCTCTCCGTATCTACGGCTTTCTTTTGGCTTACAAGGGCCTTTTAAGCCTAGCCATGTATCCCAAATCTCTGATAAATTCTCATACCCTTCATAAGCATAAGCAGAGGCCTGGGAGATGAACCATTTACAGACTGCCTGTGTCCATTATTGAAATAGGTGCCAAACCAGAGATGAATTCCCTGTTCCACATCCAATTGTTCAAGTTACATTTGGATTGGATTAGGGAGGAACTCTGCTTTATGTAGATGGGGAGCCTGTTCCATAGAAGTGGTAGTGTCTGGGATATTTACCTGTCTCTCCAGCAGATCCTATTTATGTCACAGGCAAGGTTTAAGTCTTTAAAATGGGTAATTCTGGTACTGTTTGTTTTGCAGATATGCAGGAGGACCTTCAAGGTGGGGTCTGACAATGCCTTGTGTGTCAGGGATAGATCTCCCTTCAACAGCCTGTAGAAGACTGAATACAGGGTAGGACCATGAGGCAGTCTGCACAGGAAGTGTTACTTATGCCTATATTCTTTTAGTGAGGAACCTCTGTTAACATTTCAATTGTTGCTGTTCCTGGTTAGGTATATACCAAAGGAAGCATTGCACTTGCATTGCACTCGAAGATAGGTCTGATGAATGCTAAATAGTGGATCAATGACCTCCTTGGGCCAAAATGTCATACCTTTGTTTATAAGTTTATTTATTTATTTATATTCATTTTGCGGGAAACACTAGTGATCTCCATGGACCTTTTTCACACTCAGTCCGGCACCAGTGTCTGGTTGCACTATTGGACCACAGGAAATGGCTCATTAACAGCTCCTTAATTTTGTTAGCCAACAGCTATACTAAGACCAAGTTGAAAAACATAAAATGATTTCCTCACTACTGTAGACACATGATGGCCAAAGAATAGATTACTGCCTATGTGCATCCCCAAGTCCCTGACTATGGGGTCAACTCTTAGGGGTGTGTTGTCAATATGATAGTTACCAGAGTGGATAACTTCCTGAAGGATACTGTTATGCATTTTCTGGCATTTAGTTTTAGTCCAAGGCTCTGACACAAGTTATCTGGAGAATATTCAAGCTGGTGACAGACTCTATGATTGCTCCTAATTTGCAAACTGTAAATTTAGTCAGCCAGAGGTCCTTGATATTAGCCTTGACTTCAGAGAGGTAAATGCCATAATAGGAGCAGTTACAGGACCAATCCAGGACTCCACTTGTGACTGGCCTCTTTGTAGAAGTGGCTTCCCCAATTCTAACCTCTTGGGTCATCTCTGTGAGCCAGCTGGTTATCCACTGGGTGACAGAAGAGTTTATACCTAACCTCTTGAGTTTGTTAATGATACCTATGTGGGATATTGTTTCAGATGCCTTGGCCAGGTCAAGGTAGGCAGTTTGAAAATTTTTGATCTCATCCATTGCTTTAGTAACTTTCTCAAAGAAGTCCACCAGGTTGAGAAGGCATGGCATGCCCTTGATGAAACCAAACTGTTTTTGGTCCAGTGTCTGGAGGTTTCCTATGTCTTTATTGATCATTTCCATGACAATTCTTTCCATGGCTTTGCATATGTGACTAGTGAGAGTTATGGGTCTGTAGTTTCCAGGGTCTGTAGATGGCCCACCGTTGTGCAGAGGGATGACTGTTGCTGTTCTCCATTCATGAAGCACAAAGCCTGTTTGGGGGGCTACAGTTAAATAGCAAGTTTTGAGGGTATGATATGTCATGTTTCCTGTTATTTAAAAGGCATCATGGGATATTGTCTGGGCCCATTGATGCAGTGTTCCTGGCCATAGAAAGAGGCCATAATCTTTAATGTTACTAATTCTTGACTTAGCCTTTACACACACCTTCTTGTTTATCAGTTTTGTTTCATAATTTGGTGCCACCAGGAAAAAAGGAAAACATTTTCCATCAGACTTTTTGCCTTGGCATTTATAAAGACTTGGATAGAGAAAGACTCCATTGTGGACCACATTATATGTTTATTTTAGTGAACTCAGTTAAACATGGCCCTTAGTTTAATTAGCAGATGTTTTACTGACATTTGCACCAGGGGAGCTACTCCTTGTCTTTCTAATTCATTTATAACTTAACTGCATGTTAAGTTCCTTGCTGAAGTAGGCCATGTCCATAACCATGATCTGATCAGTTATCCTGATTTTCCTCTTAAAGAACTCTTTTTTAAAGTACTCTAGTAAGGCTATCCTTTAGTGAGTCCTTGCAACTTTGGGCCCTTTGTTAATTTCTCCAAATTCCTTGGGTTTCTAATACAATAACTGGAATGGACCCCATTCCTAACTCAAAGTATGATTAAAGTTCATGAAAATAGTAATGTTTCACTCTTTGATGTCAGCCAAAAGTGCTCTTATGTGCCCAGTAATGACTCCTTCTGCAGTTCATATGGAGTTATATGTATTGGTTGTTGTTGTTTGTCTTTCGGTTTTCCTGGTAAGGGGTCGCACAGTGGAACTCTGGTCCACTAATGATTGGCAGTAGATTTTTACGAAATGCCAAGGTGCCAGCTCGACGCCCAACCTTCAACAAAGGCATGCCCATTTACGCACGCATGTCTTTCGAATGCTACCCAACCTGCGGGGAGGACATGCAGACTCCACACAGAAGGCACTCCCAAGCCCAGCCGAGAATCGAACGGGAGAACCTCTTGCTGTGAGGTAACAACGCTACCGCCGTACCACTGCGGCATCTGGAGTTATATATATTGGTATCATATCTAAATAAGATTTTAGACTTTTTTTTATAAGACCCGTTGCTCTTACTACTATTGGAACTATTTGGGTATCTTTCTTCCACATTGCTCTCGTTTCTGCTTGCAGATCCTGATATTTTATAACTTTGTCTCTCTGTGCGCAGGACAGTCTAGTCACTGGGTTTGGTAATTTCAATGATCAATGCTACTTTTGTCTTCTTTTTCCTGGACCACTATATCCAGTTTTCTAGAATCAAATTTACAAACATGTAAAACATTTTATGCTTTATTGTGTGATTATAAGTCAAATTATGATGTTTTGTGAAATGCTTTCTTGTATGTGTAAACATCATTCATTATATAAGTGTATCAGCAAATGTCATTGCAATTGCTCTTTTAATCTAGGTAAGTAAAAAGTGTGCGTTTGTGTGTGTGTGTGTGTGTGTGTGTGTGTGTGTGTGTGTGTGTGTGTGTGTGTGTTTCTGCCTATGTGTGCCTGTTTGTCTGTACATATCTGAATTTAAGTATAAACTCAAGCTTTATTATCAACAAACAATTCCACTGTCATTCTTGTAATAAATAAAACACTTCAACATTTAATAAATGCTGGGTTAATTTGGGTGACTAGATATTAGAGTTCCTAGGTGTCAGTTGTTACAAAACTGATTTGTTAGTTAACTTTGAGAAATAGTCAATCTTTAATTGAGAGGCATTATCTATTACATTCATAGCTTTTATAAAAACAACTTTCCATGCATGAATAATATTGATTTCAGTCATTTACACAGGGTTCCCACAGATTACTTTCAGAATTTAAAAAATATTGGAAATGTAGCAGCAGAGGCCAGAATCAAAAGACTTTGGTCCTTCATATTTAAATTTACAATCTTGAAAGAATAAGGCTAACCCTATAAACATATCTAAGGGTCTGGGTGAATATTTTTCCTCTGAATTACTTTTTTTATTGGGTGAATATTTTTCCTCGGAAATTTTTAACCAGATCTCTTAAAGCAATCCACCAATGAAGAGACTCTGGGTCATTGGCAAACAACATGGAAGTACTCTGAAATCAGAAAGGGGCAGACTTAACATGTCTGTGAATATGAATTATCTATCTCATTCCATATTTAGGGGACCTTTGCTATATTTTAAACAGTGTTAAGCCTACCTGAGGAGTAGCAAACTATTTCACTAGTTCGGCTGTATAGCCATAAATTTCAGTTTTATACTTCTAATTCATATTGCTGCCCCCCCAAACCACCTATAGCTATATTTTTAAACATTATCTTGGTACAGTTAAGAAATGTACACATTGTTTTTAGCTGTTTTCCACTGTGACTATAAAAATCATAATTTAGATGAATATTTGTACATGTAAACATGCTCCACATACTTCCCTATTTTAGATAATAGTTTAGTTCTGGACATTCCAGGGACTATAATACTTCTTATTGACACTCTGATTTCTACTCATCTGAGTTTACTGCATATATCCAGGTATACAATTGCCACAGATGTTTACCATTCTTAAACTGAGAGTTATCATAACTTATAAAATTAATCTTGTCTGCCCAGTGTCTAACTTCATTTGATAAAATAGGCTGAGATATACACATTAACGATTTATAAACTTCCACTGAAGAAGGCAAGATACTTCATCCAAAAGAAACTTTGCCAATTCCCAACACAATTTTGTAAAAGAAACCCTTTAACTAATTCTGTTGTAGTGCACTCATGATATCAGTGCTGTATTACTTTAACATCTACAATTGGAAAACTAGATAACCTATAACTTACACCAAATTAGGCCTTAACACTATATTGAAAACTTTTTCAATATCCAGAAGAGTAACAAATAATAGGTCCTGGATATTTTCTACTTATTGTATTCTGTTAACTAGAGTATATATGTCATTGACTGCCTCTCCCCTTTACAGCTTCCATATCATCAATGACATTTTATGCAAGATGGAGAGGAACAGAAACAAAAAGCCGGCTCAATAAAAGTTTTATTAGCGCTTTTGTCCACCAAGTTTATAAATGAATTTCTTCAGATAAAATCAGAGAACAAAATACACTGCTATTTAAAAAGTCCACCAAATGCCAATAATTGACGTCACTAAATACATCCATTTAATGAAAAAGTAGCAATGAATTGTGCTCACAAAAATATATAAACTACATAACTTAATGAGCCCTATGTAAAGATTAAATTAACCCACTCAACCTCTGTAGATATAATAATACTAATAATAATGTTAATAATAATAGTAATAATAATACTACATATTAAAACATTAAAATAAAAGCAGTTTCCATATGTATTCACTTATGCACATGAATTAACAAAAATAAAAATATATACAAATAAAGACTTATCTAACCAGGACTGTGAGTTTAAGAATGCAGGCTGAAGAGTAACTTTCATTAAGACCTGGGTGTACAAATGCATTAGTTCGGAGTTGCCATAATAATTCCCTTTCTTTGAGTCTCAAAGCCCATGGGCCCCCTCTAACATTTTTCTTCACATGATCTATAATAACATAATGGAATAAATAGTCATGATGAGTGGAGATATGCTTAGCTAAGGCATTATTAGCATTGTTTTTACTAATATTATACTAGTGCTCATATATCCATTGTTTAAAGCACCTTTCCATTTTACCAATGTAAAATACGGAACATAACTGACACCTAGCTAAGTATATCACTCCTTTAGTTTCACAGGAATATTTACCCTTAATTTTATAAACGGTATAGTTGATAGTAAAAGTATAAATATTATTAACAAATTTACACTGTGGGCATCTCCCACACTTCCTCATACCATAAAGAGTTGTAACATTCCCTCCCATATTTTCCAAAAGCATTTTTAAGCTAGGACCTCTTCTGAAAATACTTTTCAGGGATACCCTGATATTTTAAAGGAGGGTAGCGTCCTCATTAAATAAACCCTAATTTTTATTTAAAATGTGCTTAATAACACCTATATCACTAGAGTATGTAATAATAAGGATAGTTTTATATTGGAGACTAACCTCTTGATAATCAGTTGTCACAATTAAAGGCTCAACCTGAGCAAACCCATGTACCCCTTTACCCAAAATGGGTTTGAAGTACCCATGCAACCTTTTAGTATGTACTTCAAAGATGAGTTCTTCCCATAAGGGTAAAGGGTAACCTCTCTTAAGGAACATCCCCTTCAATAAATCACATTCAGATGTGAAATCTTCCCATAGAGATGTAATCTTAGCCACCCTTACCAATTGACCTTTGACGATAGCTTTTCTCTGATGGAAGGGGTGAGTGTTATCATAGTGGAGAAATGTATTTGAATAAGTGGGTTTCCTATAGATTTTTCCAAGGTACCTGTTATTAATTGTGTCTTTCATCAAATGCATGTCCAAAAATGTAATGTAGGTGGTGTCGAATTGGAAAGTAAACTCCAAAAAGGACGTGCTTTCATTGATTTTCTTAACAAATTTAAGGGCTGATTCTTCATTGCCCTTCCAAATTACAAAAATATTATCCAGATACCTTGTATACCAGAAAATCTTATTCATAACAGCCTCATCTGTAAATAAGACTGATGGAAGGGGTGAGCGTTATCATAGTGGAGAAATGTATTTGAGTAGGTGGGTTTCCTATAGATTTTTCCAAGGTACTTGTTATTAATTGTGTCTTTCATCAAATGCATGTCCAAAAATGTAATGGAGGTGGTGTCGAATTGAAAAGTAAACTCCAAAAAGGACATGCTTTCATTGATTTTCTTAACAAATTCAAGGGCTGATCTTTATTTCCCTTCCAAATTACAAAGATATCATCTAGATACCTTGTGTTCCAGAAAATCTTATTCATGGCAGCCTCATCTATAAATAGGCAAGTCCTTTCCCAATGTGCCATCACTGTATTCGTGAAGCTGGCACCACAGGGAGAACCCATCGCCACCCCACTTGTTTGTAAAAAATATTCGCTATTAAAACAAAATAAAGTTATTAGTCAGAACAATGTCCAACAACCTCTCCACTAGATTAATTTCATCATGGTCTGCGCCTTTAGAGTGAAAAAAAATCTACTACCCGCTCAGACCCTATGTCTTGTGGAATGACGGTGTAAAGATCACGTATGCTTACCGTCAGAAAGTTATAATCGCCTTCAAAAGTAAGACTGTTAATGCCTTCCAAAAAGCTCCACAAGTCTTTACAAATTTGGGGCTCAGAACTAAGGTATTTCTTCAATTGATTATCAATAAATTTGGCGTAGGCATATGTGACGGAATTGTGTCCATCTACTAATGGTTTCATAGGTGGGTCATATAAATTTTTATGCATTTTGGGACTCCAAAAATGACAGGTGCAAGAGGTGAAATGATATTTAAGTAGTGGTATGTATTAATATCTATAAATCCTTCAATGAAGAGGTCATTGATTTCAGCTCTTACTCTTTGATAAGCACCATTGATTTCATTTAACGATACTCTAGTATATGCTTCAGAGGTGAGAATATCAGACATTCTACAGTTGTAATCCCAAATGTCCATGAAAACTAACCCAACCCCTTCTTCTGGTTTCATGTGTGAAGGCTGCCAGCCTAGCCAGATAGGATTTTATACATAATTCTGTCATTTGTAAATATGAATGTTGAAATACAGGCTTGTTTTCTTAAATGAAAGAATATGCTGTGAAATGTTGAACTTAAAACAATGTAGCAACATTGCCCTCTGCTGTAAAGAAAGTTAAGTTAAGCATTTCTTGTCTGTCCTTTGAAATTGAAATTATTTCATGACTGTCTTTGATGTTTACAATTTGGCTCCAGCCGGGCTAGATGAAGGCTTCCTGCCTATTGTTTTAAGGCTAAAGTTAATGACCAGAATTTGCATGCATAAATGTCCTTTATTGCTCTGGTTTCTGCTTAGGTGTAAAATAATGTAAATGCAGTTTCTGTCAGCCTGGGAACCCCAGGAAAGTGTAAAAGAATGATGTAGTGTAAATCAGGACTACAATTTCAATTTAAACAGAGAGAATCAGAAGGCATTAAGCATTTTTGTCTTGATCATCCAACTCACAGCACTATCTTGCTCATATGTAAATTATCTTAGACTTGTGTTTTCTTTTAGAAATAGCTAGGAACTAGAAAGATTAGACTAAGTGTTTTTCTGTGATGTCAGAACTGTACGACTGAACTATTTTAAGTATTTCTCTGTGATCTCTGAACTCTTAACTAGCACAGTGTAATAAGAAGTATTGTCATGTATTTTTAGTATTTATCATTAAATACTTTTAAACCTTTCAGCTGTGGCTGTCTTGTGTAGAGATAATTTAAGCTCTTAAGAGTACTTGCATGCCTTTGGTAAAATTGTACAAAGCCACTCTAATAGCTTAACCTTGGGCTATACTACTAACTGGATAATAATATTGCACAGTAATACTTGGACACCCTTTAAAGGGCCTTTGAGTAGCTTATAAGTATTAGGGGTGGTGGCAAGTGGAACTACTATATAGTCTGGGAGAAAGAGGTACAGCTGGAGAAACTGTGCCAGCCTTCCCCAGGAGTGTCTGTGTGGTTGTATAAACTCTTATCTGAAAGTGCATATGTGTGTGTGTGTCAGCTACTTGGGCAGGGACACGAAACACTGGCTGGACAGAGAGGGTGCTAGAGGTTTTAGCTTGCCCACTAGGCTGAGATCTGGACCCTATAGCTGTGCCAGTGGGGAGTCTTATTGGGGACCTGGAGAGCCAAGGGAGTGACCAGCCCCAGACTGACTGTGATCTCTGTGTGCTCTTAAGGGAAATTGCACTTTACTGTGTGTATTTGTTATCCTTTCCTCATATATGAAATGCCCTCTCTGGTGTTAGTGGTAAGGATTGAGGCTAGTTAATTGCTGGGCCAGGTCACATCATAATTCTAATTTTTTGAGTTTTTAACAAATCCAACCACTGTCTATCTTCAAAAGAGAGATTATACTTCTTATATTTAGAAGAGTTATTTTTCACTAAAGCCCTCATATCTAACTCACACATTTTCTTGAAGGTGTTTAAGAGGGGGTGCAATGGGTATTGAAAAGGCTAGCAACTCTACATTCATTAGGCAATACAGTAGAATCACCCAATAAGATATTCAAATTCAGTTTACGTAGAAACAATTTAAAGTCCAAAAGTACCCTTGCTATGTCCGTCCTCATAGTGGGCACAAATCCTAAGCCTTTCGATAAAAATTCAGCAAGTTGAACATCAATAGAAAATGATGAAAAATTATAAATTTTAAAGTCACCTTCATAGTTGGTAACAATGACTAGTTCTTTACATGGCCCACAGGTTGTAGCTTCTATCTCCGGCGGCTGTTCTGTTTCCTCGTACAATGTATACTGGGTCCCACCCGCTGTTGGTTCGAATAATTGCTCCTCTGGGTAGATGGAAAATCCTGTTGGTGACCTGAATTATTGGATACTAATAATGCCTTAGCTAAGCATATCTCGACTCATCATGACCTTTTTTCCATTATGTTATTATAGATCATGTGAAGAAAAATGTTAGAGGGGGGCCATGGGCTTTGAGACTCGAAGAAAGGGAATTATTATGGCAACTCCGAGCTAATGCATTTGTGCATCCAGGTCTTGAAAGTTGCTCTTTAACCTGCATCCTTAAACTCAGAGCCCTGGTTAGATAAGTCTTTATTTGTATATATTTTTATTTTTGTTAATTCATGTGCATAAGTGAATACATATGGAAACTGCTTTTATTTTAATGTTTTAATATGTAGTATTATTATTACTATTATTATTAACATCATTATTAGTATTATTACATCTACAGAGGTTGAGTGGGATAATGTAACCTTTAAATAGGGTTTATTAAGCTATATAGTTTATATATTTTATGAGTACAATTTACTGCTGCTTTTTCTTTAAATGGATGTATTTAGTGACGTCAATTATTGGCATTTGGTGGACTTTTTAAATAGCAGTGTATTTTGTTCTCTGATTTTATCTGAAGAAGTTCATTTATAAACTTGGTGGATGAAAGCACTAATAAAACTTTTACTAGCCGACTTTTTGTTTCTGTTCCTCTCCGTGTTGTATATATTTATCAGTTTGCTTTTTGTTTTTAGTTAATTTTATTTGATCAGTGACATTTTGCTAATGTACCAGTCCATATTCTGGAATATATTTTAACATCATATATATGCAATGCAATTGCCCTCTAGCTATTTGGAGACATTCCCAGCACCAATAACAATGCATCATTAATGAGGAAGGAATTAGTATCTTGTTGTTCTGAACTGTTGAAAAGATATCAAACAATAGATCTATTTCTACTTGAGACTGCTTTTAGAAATACACACTTAGATTATTCTGTCCTGGTTCACTTTCATCATTTACGTGCTCACCTGCTGAAACAACTTATTTCTCTATAATGGGAGAGTACAAATTTTGCTCTGATTCTGGGATAACTGTCATTTCTACTCCTGAAGAAAGTTAGGTAACTTGAGTTAGTCATGTTGCCCATTGTCTTGATAAATAAACTCATAAAAACTCTCATTATCAGTACTAGCTTATCTGTATCAATGTGTTTAACCCCATCAGAACTAACCAGCTGTCATACAGTAATCTCATTTTGTCTTTTATTTAATCTATAAACAGGAGATTTCTAGCTCTGCCCCTTCAGTTTAGTAGAATAATTTCGACCTTTCCATAACATTATATTTATTTACTTATTTCAAATGCACTAACTTTAGTTTAAACTTGTAGTTCACCAAAGCAGTGTTACCTGTACTTCTGTCCTGTAATAGTTTGTAGGACAACTCAGTTATCTGATATTCTGAGTTTGTTGCTCCTTCTACAAATTTGTTTACCATTCTATACTGAGCACAGTACAGATATATCTAATGTTTACTAAGAAAGTGATCCGTAACGCCTCCATTTCCTCAATTGTCATATCTCTAGCCAAAGAAAACACATTGTATGTTAAATCTTTTAAATGTAAGTGAAATGTATCCTGTCTTAAGATGAAATGATTTATTTTACAGGGTCTACCTGTTGTCCTAATTACCTGAGGATGACTGCAGAGTGATTGATTGAAAGACTACAAACAATATTAAACTCTCCTACATCTTAAGTACGTTCCAAGATCCTTATAGTCAGTCAGTTCTTTTAGCAGTCATAGAATTAGTTATGTTATCAGTCTTATAATCCACTTTCAAGTACATGGAACTTTCCACAGACATAAGCATGCACATTTCATGCACTGATGCACACATATTTGATGGGTCTTTTTTCCATCTAAATCTATCCTCTGGGTGTAAAGCTAAAATAGAATCTGTTCTAATTGTCAGTAAGTCCTCCAGGAGCACAGTTTTACTTAATCAACTTTTTTAACTAGGAAGAAGTTTTTCATAATCATGTTTAGGGGTATAAATTTTACAGATAGTTAATTCTCCCCCCACAGTCTGTACTGCTGAATAAGCCATTATTATTTGGGACTCCCTCCTCCCTTATTCAAACCCATCACAAAACTATTTTAACTGGGGCTGTTGCTCCTTTTTTTAAGCACAGAACACAACCATAAACCCAAGCAGACATATGCCTTTTTACTAAATTCGTAAAACTCTTATCTTCGACTGTTTTCAGGAAGACAACCATACACCCTAACAAACCCCATTTTGATGCATTCATAAATTTCTTATCTTTGGCTGGTTTCATCTTAGTCTCTTGAAAAAGAATTATGTTAATCTGCTATCTCTGCACTAGTTCTAACAAGCATTTTCATTTTTATGCCTTATTTAGCCCCCTACCATTACAAAGTAACATTTCATAATCAGATGCCCCTATTTCTTCCAGTCAGAGAATCTCTTTACACTCTATGTGCCCTTGTTCATAGGTTCATAGGTGTGTACTAGGCTAATGGCCCTGAAGCCTTTATAAGCCTAGCCCAAAGGATTCCCTGGCATTGTGCCGCTCGACGTTAGTTGCCAGTGCCCCTGTCAAGCAAGGCCACTGAACATACAGTCATATACAGATCCCCATTTGGAATAAAGCATAAATATAAAATATATGTCAGGCATGTAGTGAAACAGGCTTAGCATGCAGTGTCATAACAGGTCTATATTAAATCAGCGAATGCTTAAAATAGCGAATGCCAATTCATCGACCCTTTAAAAGTAAAAGCTTCAAATCCCAAAGACACGGAACAACAATTTTTTTTTCCCAGAGAAAGAAATCGCTGGGCCGTTTTTCGGACTTTGCCATTTCCTCCACTGTGTTGTGATCTCTGAGTTGGTATATTTAAGTAGGGGAGTTGGGGTGGGGTGAAACCTCCCCACTTTATTTAGTGTGTTGAAGTTTTTTTGTTTATTTTTTTGTGGAACAGCCATTTTTTTCCCCTGGGGGAAAAAATCACTATTCCGTGTCTTCAGGATTTCAAGCTTTCACTTTTAAAGGGTCGAGAAATCAGCGTTCGCTATTTTAAGCATTCGCTGATTTAATATAGACCCATTATAACTAGGGTGGGCAAAGGGGGTCCAAGCTCAAATGCGTATGAGGTATGAACAGCAGTGCTAAGCGCTAACAGTTGAGCATGAGTAAACTGCTAGGATTCATTTTAGTTGCCTTCCTTGTCCTGGCTTTAAAGGTAAAATTCTCTGTACTCAATCCAGTTTACAGCTAGCAGTTTTATCAAGCAATTAATGGAAATTTTTTTTGTCAAAATTTAACTGGATTTGCTCCATACTTCACTAACTCTAGCAATCCAATAATTCATAAACTGTTTTTGAAACTGCAGTTTTCTTTTTTATGAGCTTTGGCTGTTCATTGACTGTGTTGCTGTGACATTAGGCAATCCTTCATAATTACTTACAATCTGGTAAAGCAGAAGTAATGAAGAAAGTGTACCTGAAATGGGGATTCTTGCATTTCTGGTCTGTTTTTGATTTCAATAGTATGTGAATAATGTACTTTACTAGTTTTATTAGGTTACTCAGTGCAGCGGTTCCACCCGTGACAGAAACTTCTCTTGATTGCAGCACTTTAGGCAGGGAAGGAATGCAGTCCGAGTCCTTTGGGACGCATGGAACCTGTCATGAGTCCAAACTGTACATTAAACCTTGCTTCACAAATAACAATGGGTACTAGGCAGAATATAATGTGTGTGTGTGTGTGTGTGTGTGTGTGTGTGTGTGTGTGTGTGTGTGTGTGTGTGTGTGTGTGTGTGTGTGTGTTCGTGTGTGTGTGTATGTGTTTGAAGAAAAGGAGTCTCTCTCTCAGAATGATTTACCTGAACTACCGTTCATTAAAGAGAAAACTAGTCAACATAAGTTCAAATCATTTAGTGTAACACACATACACACAGGCACACATAGACCTGTATAGACAAACACTCTGTATCTGTCTTTGGGTTTCACTTGTCAGAGCTCTGAAAATCTACGTTATAGGCAGAAAGGTTTTTCACATTGTTATTTTTCAAAACCTTTCCATTAGATGACCAGAATGGCTTGACAAATCATTTAGTGTAACACACATACACACAGGCACACATAGACCTGTATAGACAAACACTCTGTATCTGTCTTTGGGTTTCACTTGTCAGAGCTCTGAAAATCTACGTTATAGGCAGAAAGGTTTTTCACATTGTTATTTTTCAACATTTCCATTAGATGACCAGAATGGCTTGACATACTCTGTGTCCCGTGTATCTTTCCAGTAGACAATGAGAATGACGTGACACACTCTGTGTCCCATGTATCTTTCCAGTAGACAATGAGAATGGCGTGACATACTCTGTGTCCCGTGTATCTTTCCAGTAGACAATGAGAATGGTGTGACATACTCTGTGTCCCGTCTATCTTTCCATTAGACAAAGAGAATGACGTGACATACTCTGTGTCCCATGTATCTTTCCACTAGACAATGAGAATGGCGTGACATACTCTGTGTCCCGTGTATCTTTCCATTAGACAATGAGAATGACGTGACATACTCTGTGTCCCATGTATCTTTCCTGTAGACAATGAGAATGGCGTGACATTCTCTGTGTCCCGTGTATCTTTCCAGTAGACAATGAGAATGATGTGACATACTCTGTGTCCCATGTATCTTTCCATTAGACGAGAATGGTGTGACATACTCTGTGTCCCATGTATCTTTCCAGTAGACAATGAGAATGGCGTGACATACTCTGTGTCCCGTGTATCTTTCCAGTAGACAATGAGAATGGCGTGACATACTCTGTGTCCCATGTATCTTTCCATTAGACAATGAGAATGATGTGACATACTCTGTGTCCCATGTATCTTTCCAGTAGACAATGAGAATGACGTGACATACTCTGTGTCCCATGTATCTTTCCATTAGACAATGAGAATGGCGTGACATACTCTGTGTCCCATGTATCTTTCCATTAGACAATGAGAATGGCATGATATACTCTGTGTCTCATGTATCTTTCCATTAGACGAGAATGGCGTGACATACTCTGTGTCCCATGTATCTTTCCATTAGACGAGAATGGCGTGACATACTCTGTGTCCCGTGTATCTTTCCAGTAGACAATGAGAATGGCGTGACATACTCTGTGTCCCGTGTATCTTTCCATTAGACAATGAGAATGACGTGACATACTCTGTGTCCCATGTATCTTTCCATTAGACAATGAGAATGGCGTGACATACTCTGTGTCCCATGTATCTTTCCATTAGACAATGAGAATGACGTGACATACTCTGTGTCCCATGTATCTTTCCATTAGACAATGAGAATGGCATGACATACTCTGTGTCTCATGTATCTTTCCATTAGACGAGAATGGCATGACATACTCTGTGTCCCGTGTATCTTTCCATTAGACAATGAGAATGACGTGACATACTCTGTGTCCCATGTATCTTTCCATTAGACGAGAATGGCGTGACATACTCTGTGTCCCTTGTATCTTTCCATTAGACGAGAATGGCGTGACATACTCTGTGTCCCGTGTATCTTTCCATTAGACAATGAGAATGACGTGACATACTCTGTGTCCCATGTATCTTTCCATTAGACAAGAATGGCGTGACATACTCTGTGTTCCATGTATCTTTCCATTAGACGAGAATGGCATGACATACTCTGTGTCCCGTGTATCTTTCCATTAGACAATGAGAATGACGTGACATACTCTGTGTCCCATGTATCTTTCCATTAGACGAGAATGGCGCGACATACTCTGTGTCCCATGTATCTTTCCATTAGACAATGAGAATGACGTGACATACTCTGTGTCCCATGTATCTTTCCATTAGACGAGAATGGCGTGACATACTCTGTGTCCCATGTATCTTTCCATTAGACAATGAGATTGATGTGACATACTCTGTGTCCCATGTATCTTTCCATTAGACGAGAATGGCGTGACATACTCTGTGTCCCATGTATCTTTCCAGTAGACAATGAGAATGGCATGACATACACTGTGTCCCGTGTATCTTTCCAGTAGACAATGAGAATGGCGTGACATACTCTGTGTCCCGTGTATCTTTCCATTAGACAATGAGAATGACGTGACATACTCTGTGTCCCATGTATCTTTTCACTAGACAATGAGAATGGCGTGACATACTCTGTGTCCCGTGTATCTTTCCATTAGACAATAAGAATGACGTGACATACTCTGTGTCCCATGTATCTTTCCTGTAGACAATGAGAATGGCGTGACATACTCTGTGTCCCGTGTATCTTTCCAGTAGACAATGAGAATGATGTGACATACTCTGTGTCCCATGTATCTTTCCATTAGACGAGAATGGTGTGACATACTCTGTGTCCCATGTATCTTTCCAGTAGACAATGAGAATGGCGTGACATACTCTATGTCCCGTGTATCTTTCCAGTAGACAATGAGAATGGCGTGACATACTCTGTGTCCCATGTATCTTTCCATTAGACAATGAGAATGACGTGACATACTCTGTGTCCCATGTATCTTTCCAGTAGACAATGAGAATGACGTGACATACTCTGTGTCCCATGTATCTTTCCATTAGACAATGAGAATGGCGTGACATACTCTGTGTCCCATGTATCTTTCCAGTAGACAATGAGAATGACGTGACATACTCTGTGTCCCATGTATCTTTCCATTAGACAATGAGAATGGTGTGACATACTCTGTGTCCCATGTATCTTTCCAGTAGACAATGAGAATGACGTGACATACTCTGTGTCCCATGTATCTTTCCATTAGACAATGAGAATGACATGACATACTCTGTGTCCCATGTATCTTTCCATTAGACAATGAGAATGGCATGACATACTCTGTGTCCCGTGTATCTTTCCATTAGACAATGAGAATGACATGACATACTCTGTGTCCCATGTATCTTTCCATTTATTTATTTATTTAGGCATTTATTAGGAGGGGGTTGTTAGTCAGGAAGTTTCTGTAGGTTATATGGGGCGTGGTATTAGTTTGGGCAGTATTGTCTGCCTGTGTCTTATCAGCGACATGGGGGCCAGACACAGAGTGAATTTCTGATTTCCCATTGATTGGTCAAAGTTCTTTTAAAGATGGCTAGGGATGGACTCTGCCTCACATGGATGGAGGGCCTGTTCCAGAGCATGGTGAGCTTCTGAGACACATATTTGTCTTGTCAACATGTCTTATTTATGTCACAAGTGAAATTTAAATCCTTGGATCTAGTGGTTCTGATGTTGTTTGTTTTGCTGATGTGCAAAAGGTCCATCAGAGCTGGATCCAAGGATTCCTTGAATGCCAGGCATATATCAACTCTCAGTAACCTGTGGAAGACAGAGTATAGAGATGGGGCTTTAAGGCAATCCGTATAGGACAATGCATTCCTATCCTGGATTCATCTAGTAAGGAACCTTTGAGGGCATTCCAACTGTTGTATATGTCTGGTCAGGTACATGTTGAAGGGGGCATTATACTCAATGATGGGTCTGATAAGAGCTGAATAAAGGAGATCTATGACTTCCTTCAACCTGGATGTCATGCCATGCCTTTATTTATAAGTTGGATGACACAGAATAGTTTATTACTGCTTTGGCCCCATATTGGTCAAAGGCCAGATTACTATCTACATATGTTCCTAGATCCCTGACTACTGGGTCAGCTCTTAAGGGTGTCTTATAGATGGAGAAATTAGCCTGCGTGACATTTTTCCCAGAAGGCACTGTAATGCATTTCTTGGCATTGAGTTTTAGTCTGTGATTTTGGCACCAGTCATTTGTCTGCTTTAGACCCTCTTATAAGATATTTGTGTCATGGGAGAATTTTTGATGGCTCTCAGTTTGTAGTCATCTGCAAACTGGGTTAGCCAAAGACCCTTGACATTAGCCTTCACCTCCAAGACGTAGATGCCAAATAGGAGAAGTCCCAGCAAGGATCCCTGAGGTACCCACCTGATGACAGGTCTCTTAGTGGAGGTAACATCACCAATCCTGACTTTTGGGGTCCTGTCTGTGAGCCAGTTGACAATCCAGTGAGTTATGTAAAGGTTTATGCCAAGTTCAGTGAGTTTGTCAACTATACCTGAGTGGAGTATTGAATCAAATGCCTTAGCCAAGTCCAAGTAAGTGGCATGTACCATTTTCCCCTCATCCATTGCTTTATTGACCTTCTCAAGGAAGTCCACCAGGTTTAGTAAATATGACCTTCCCTTGACAAAGCCAAACTGGGTTGGGTCCAGTGTCTGAAGGTTGCCTATGTCTTTGTTAATCAATTCTATGCTATTTCATTCCATGGCATTACCTATTAGACTAGTCAGACTTTTAGGTCTGTAGTTTCCAGGGTCAGTTGATGATCTGACCTTGTGAAGTGGGATAATCATTACAGTCTTCCATTCTCATGGTACAAAGCCTTTTCTGAAACTATAGTTGAAAAATGACTCAAGTGGTCCTGACAGGTCATGTTTCAAGCTATTTATGAGGTATCCTGTGATATTGTTGGAGCCCATTGAGGCTGTATTTTTGACCTTATCGAATGCTGTCAGGACCTGATCGATGTTAATAGTTGTGTGTGTCATACTAGTAGGTATTTCATGGGAGTATTTGGGGGGTGATATCTGAGCTGAATTTGCCAGCCAGTAAATTTGCTATGCTGTTCTGCTCAGTGAAGGTGGCACCATTGTCCACCAGTTTGGCAATCTAATGTGTGCTGCCCTTGAGGTGTCAGGCATAGCTATAGAAGGCTTTTTGGTTGTCTTTAGTCAATGAGGCTATTTTGACCTCATAATTGGCCTTGTTGGACTTAATTAGCACTCTTAGTTTCCTGTTTCTTTCAATTACAGAGCTCCTATCACTATGGGAGCTGGTTTTCCTGATTTTAGCCTTGAAATTTTCCTTTTGGTATAACTAAGTTGTTATAATTGCTCTTCCACGGGTGTGGTTTATTTACCAACATGTGCATTATGTCCCACATGTTATAGTGGCAGGATAGAGAACAGCTCGCATAAATAGATTTAACAGCATTCCTACTGTATTAACAACTTGGATTTTAAAAATGTTCTTGCCAGGCATGTCATTGACTCTCACAATTTTGATTTTTTTTTAACATTCTATATTAGGAAAAGTTGATTTTCCAACCAGAGGAGATGATTGCAAATCACTGCTGGGTCATAAGGAAATTATTTGCCAATTTAGGACCAATGCTTCAGTGTCACCAGGTATTGACAAAGCCACCTGTATCATCAACATGCTTAAGCTAAGGGCAAATAAAAGGAATATATTGCCAACTCAAGATGTGCCATGCTGATAAACTCCTACACAAGAAAACTAAATGCTGTAATTAAATCAAAAGGTGCTTCAACAAAGTATTAGTTTAAGCGTGTGCACACTTATGCAACCAGCTTATTGTGCCTTTTTTATTTTTTTATATTTTTCCCCTAACAGATTTGAAGGTGGGAAAAGTTTTGAAATGATTTATTGTAGTCTCATTTTTTTATATTTTAACAGGTGTGTGTACACTTTTTATATCCACTGTGTATATACATATATATATATATATATATATATATATATATATATATATATATATATATATATGTCTATGGGTTTAGGAGAGCTTGTTTGGTCAACCCCATTTGGTTGACTCAAACAGATGATCAACAGGTGTGTGGGATCGACTGCCCCTGGATAGGGGAGCATTCCCCTTCCACAGAGATTGTGCAATCTCATAGATAGTATATATAATTAACAGGAGGTGTGGGGGTGCAGTGCTGCCACATGGGGGTGGGATTCATAGGGGCTTGCCTTACTGAAAAAACACCTGCATTTTGCTTTCATCCCCAGAGAATGAGCAGAATATGTTGTCGTTAGGGGTTTCGACATAATAACATCAGTATTCTGCTTGTCAGCATTACAGACCATGTTCACCCAGCTGCCCTAGATCCACATACACACACACACACACACACACACACACACACACACACACACACACACACATATATATATTTGTAGATGTATATTTATATGTATGTGTATGTGTGTGTGTGTGTGTGTGTGTGTGTGTGTGTGTGTGTGTGTGTGTGTGTGTGTGTGTATATATATATATATATATATATATATATATATATATATAGTTATATAGATACATATAGATAGATACATATACATAAGTACATACATACATACATACATACATACATACATTCACATATAGCTATATGTACATATATCTTTTACAGGTTGAAACTTCCTGACTTAGTTTTTAACAGGTACTGGGTAAAGGAAAGAGGTACATGTGCAGATTGCTGTCACATGGTGTTTTTTATGAGACACCATATTTTATAATGGTTTTATTTTCAAATAAAAGTATGCTTTCTCTTTGAAGCAGTGGATAGATTTGCTGTGGCACCCAAATGAAATGGGGAAGTGGAGAAAGAAGTACTTATGGGAACACCTCATTACTCTGCAAACGATTATTGTCATGCTGTCAGCAATTAACTCTGGCTTCTTTTCTTCCCTCACTCCTCTTGCTACATCCATGCACACTTTCTTCCCAGGGGCATATTCCTGGTTTCCACATTGTAGCTACCTGTTGTCTAGCACAAGTACAGTATAATACAGTATGCTTTGCACCACCATTTTTGTCTGAATGTCAGTAATCCTACTATGTACTGTGTTTTCTAATCATCCACACATTTATTTGAAGGGTCTGGTTCGAATTACTGCCTGCTCAGTGCTTTTACCCTGTTTCTGAGATTGATTTTCCAGTGAATAGTTTAGCCTCTTAAGTCTGAGTGCTTTCAGAACTGCCCCAATTATTTGCTATGTTACTTCTGATTTTATAATTACTAAACTAAAGACAATGCTTTTTTGCTTGGGCAGATAATATTTTTAATAGGACTAAATCTGTGTTTTATCAGAAAGCATTCTTAGACACTGGCTTCAATTAATATTTAATTCTCTTTGGCAAAAAAATTGCTATAATTGCGTATCACTGTAATCTTGGTCATTGTCTAATTACCTTACATATAAAATATGTGAATTTTACAGTACATTTCAGTTGAGTAACAATATGTTTGACATAAGCAATTACATGAAAATAAAGTAAGCTATCAAAATTACTTAGGATTTAAGTAATACTTGCATTAACTGTGTCTTTTTTGGTAATGGTTTACTAACTGGTATTCCAGCATTGAGAAGTTATTCTTCTTTATTGTAGTGCTGACACCTAAGTAGGAAGTCATTAACTAGATAGGTTACATTTTTAAACTCCTTTGAAGAAAGTTTACCTCTTATGAATTTCGGAGACCCCCATAGGTCAAGGTCATTCTTTGTCAGTTAAATTTAGTACAGTGCTGTGAAATCTTATGTTAATTTCAGGAGAAAAATATTTAAGTTGCCTCAGGCCTACATGAATTCTGGAACTGCTAAATACATTTTTTCATATTCTTAAGATCTCATGTAATAGTAGGGACAGTACTGATAAAAGATTAAAATGTTTCATTAATAAATATTTTAAGTGACTGAGGCTATGGAGATGGTAAACAATAAAACACAGTATGAATTTCTGACACAGTAAATATTCTTTTTGTATCTGCTTATTATAGGTATAGAGTTTAGATCCTTTTCAGTAATTATTTTGTTTAAATGGTGTTTCTTGTGTGATTGTGGTAATTAGGAAAGACCTACATATTGCTAGCAGAGTGCAAGGTTTACCATGAGCTTTGATCTACTTAAGTGAGTGCCCCAGGGTATGTAGTATGTGGATAGGAATTACAGTATTCATATAAGTAGGCTGGAGCTATCTTACAGAACTTTGACCATTAAGCTGAAATACATGTATATTTGCAAAAGGGGAAAAAAGAATATTACTTTTACAAATCCAGTCATAGACTTTTGTGTGCATGAGTCTGTGTGCACGTGCATGCGTGCATCGGTATGTGTGTGTTTGTATATATGTTTGCGGTGTGTCAAAGTCAAAAAGTTAAAGACAAAAGAAACTTTATTTTTGTTTACATATACACAAGTGTAGATTAAATGAGATTCTGTGCAATCAGCTCTTCATGGGACAGGCTAAAAAGAACCACATACATAGAAAGACATAATTTAAAACAACATATAATAATACTACCACCATCTTATAAATCAACATCTAACATAACGTCTAATAAAACAGATGACCTATGCAGACCGTCTCAAAAACTCCAGCTTTACTCTGTCGCATATCACCTACTCAGAGGCGATCTCTGCCTAACATACAAAGCTATGTCAAACCCAGAGCTGTTGGACATGCTCCACTTAAAGAAATCCCAATCCCTCCGAGCTACACGCTGTAGGGACCTAAACCTTGTCACCACAATAAACAGAACATGCTGGAGGGATAGATTCCTGTCCCAGAGACTTCCCATACTCTGGAACAAACTACCTATCTATATCAAACAAAGCTCCTAATTAGCACTCTTCAAGAAAAATCTTGATGATTGGATGGGAGGTAGGAAATTCACCCCGGGGATAACTTCTGTGGCTCTGCTTGACAAGGGCACAGGAAAATAATTTTCTTGGGTGGCAAAAGCCAGGGTACCATTTGGCTAGGCTTATATAGGCCCTAGGACCAATAGCCTAGTACCTACCTATGAACCTATGAACCTATGATTGCTACACTTAAGTATATAGCTACATATATTCCTAGAATCACACGTACTGTACAAAATTAAACTGACAAAGAAAGATCTTGACCTGTGGGGGTATCCCAAATTCATAATAGGTAAACTTTCTTCAAAAGATTTCAAAAATGCAAGCTATTTAGTTAATGACTTCCTACTTGAGGATCAACACTACAATAAAGAAGAATAACTTGTCAATGTTGGAATACCAGTGTGTGTGTGTGTGTGTGTGTGTGTGTGTGTGTGTGTGTGTGTGTGTGTGTGTGTGTGTGTGTGTGTGTGTGTGTGTGTGTGTGTGTGTGTGTGTGTATGTGAGCATGCACATATCAGCTGTGTGTGTGCGTGTGTGTGTGTATATGTGTGTGTGTGTGTGTGTGTGTGTGTGTGTGTGTGTGTGTATATATATATATATATATATATGTGTGTGTGTGTGTGTGTGTGTGTGTGTGTGTGTGTGTGTGTGTGTGTGTGTGTGTGTATGAGTGTATGTGGTTTGTGTGTGTGTGTATATGTGAGTGTATGTGGTGTGTGTGTGTGTGTGTGTGTGCACATATGTGCTGTGTGTGTGTGTGTGTGTGTGTGTGTGTGTGTGTGTGTGTGTGTGTGTGTGTGTGTGTACATGTGTGGGCTTGCACATATGTGCTCTGTGTGCATGTATATGTGTGTGTGTGTGTGTGTGTGTGTGTGTGTGTGTGTGTGTGTGTGTGTGTGTGTGTGGGAGTGCACATATGTGCTCTGTGTGTGTGTGTGTGTGTGTGTGTGTGTGTGTGTGTGTGTGTGTGTGTGTGTGGGCTTGCACATATGTGCTCTATGTGTGCGTGTATATGTGTGTGTGTGTGTGTGTGTGTGTGTGTGTGTGTGTGTGTGTGTGTGTGCATATATGGGCTTGCACATATGTGCTCTGTGTGTGCGTGTATATGTATGTGTGTGTGTGTGTGTGCATATATGCTTTGCGCATTTGTGTGTATACATATGTGCGGTGTGTTTGTGTAGGCATGCACATATGTGCTCTGTGTGTGCAGTTGTGTGTGTTTGTTTATATATGTGAGGTGTGTGTTTGTGTGTGTGTGTGTGTGTGTGTGTGTGTGTGTGTGTGTGTGTGTGTGTGTGCGCGAGTGCACATATGTGCTGTGTGTGTGCGTGCGCACGTGTGTGTGTGTGAGTGGTGTGTGTGTTTGGATGTGTGTATGTGCATGTATGTTTTTGCATGTCTGTATCTGTGTGGGTATGTAAACATATATGGTTAATTATGATACTTTGATGCATGGGCTGGTAGGGAGAACACTTATGATGTCAGCTCTGATAGTGCAGTGATCAGTTTAGAGGTAATAGAGGTTTAATGGTAATAAGCTGATAATGAGGTGTTTCACTATGTGGCTTCACCATGTCTCTGAATCAGAGATTCTCTTCATTGCACTGATTGACCAATTAGTACAGATGGAAAGAATCTGCTTGTGAATCCTGCCTATTGTCCTTAGCATGTACTGCTTTGTAGCAAATTAGAGTAAAATAATTATTCCAGTTGCACTCCAGTAGTAAGACGCATTAGTGGTATAGTTTGTTCACAAAATCAGACTAAATTTCTGGGCAGCCATGACTTGTCTTCACTAATGCACTCTTCATCATCACCTACAATATGCCTCTGCCTTGTCTTCGCAGGTACACAGGCAAATTACTTAGTAAAAACTCCAAGAAAAATCTAGATAAGCTAGAGTTTTCACTGTGTGATACCTGAAACATCCTGTAATGGGGGCCCATGGGATATATTCCACTGATCCTTAAGACATCAAGTGTTCCAAGTATATGCCTTCTGAATGTCCATGACTTTTTATGTTTTCCTTTATGGACACATTCAGGTCAATAAAGCCAAACCTCATGGTCCTCTATTACAGGAGGTTTAAAGTACCACACAGTGAAAACTCTAGCTTGGCTAGGTTTTTCTTGAAGTTCTTTTAAGTCCTCTGACAAAATAATCTATTTCTCTCTTCAGTTGCCCTCTTCTACATGTATAAATTCTTTCCCTCCCTATCTGTATTTTTCCATATTTCATCATATTCTTAAGTATCCCCAAATCAAGATTTATCCTCTCCACACATTTGTATACGTACAGTTAAAGTTCTCTTACACTGTTACATTCATTTTTATTAGTACATATTTCTTCATTTCCTCAAACATACTCCCAATGTATTTAAAGTTATTAAAACCATACACCACAATTATTCTGTAAATTTTCTCTCCATATCTGACATCACAAAGCACACATCCGCCAGGGGCAAATACTGTAACATCTCAGCGTTTCACCTGTTAATAGTTAAACAATATTCCTATACCACAACACAACTCATCTCGGCATTTCACCTGTTAATAGATAAACAATATTCCTATACCACAACACAACTCATCTCAGCATTTCACCTGTTAATAGTTAAACAATATTCCTATAACACAACACAACTCATCTCAACGTTTCACCTGTTAATAGTTAAACAATATTCCTATACCACAACACAACTCATCTCAACGTTTCACCTGTTAATAGTTAAACAATATTCCTATACCACAACACATTTCATCTCAGCGTTTCACCTAATAGTTAAACAATATTCCTATGCCACAACACAATTCATCTCAGCGTTTCACCTGTTAATAGTTAAACAATATTCCTATACCACAACACAACTCATCTCATTGTTTCACATGGTAATAGTTAAACAATATTCCTGTACCACAACACAACGCATCTCAGCATTTCACCAGTTAATAGCTAAACAATATTCCTATACCACAACACAACTCATCTCAACGTTTCACCTGTTAATAGTTAACCAATATTCCTGTACCACAACCCAACTCATCTCAACGTTTCACCTGTTAATAGTTAAACAATATTCCTATACCACAACACAACTCATCTCAGCATTTCACCTGTTAATAGTTAAACAATATTCCTATACCACAACACAACTCATCTCAGCATTTCACCTGTTAATAGTTAAACAATATTCCTATACCATAACACAACTCATCTCAACGTTTCACGTATTAATAGTTAAACAATATTCCTATACCACAACACAACTCATCTCAATGTTTCATCTGTTAATAGTTAAACAATATTCCTATACCACAGCACAACTCATCTCAACGTTTCACCTGTTAATAGTTAAACAATATTCCTATACCACAACACAACTCATCTCAGTGTTTCACCTGTTAATAGTTAAACAATATTCCGATACCACAACACAACTCATCTCAGCATTTCACCTGTTAATAATTAAACAATATTCCTATACCACAACACAACTCATCTCAACATTTCACCTGTTAATAGTTAAACAATGTTCCTGTACCACAACACAACTCATCTCAGCGTTTCACCTGTTAATTGTTAAATAATATTCCTATACCACAACACAACTGATCTCAGCATTTCACCTGTTAATAGTTAAACAATATTCCTGTACCACAACACAACTCATCTCAACATTCCACCTGTTAATAGTTAAACAATATTCCTATACCACAACACAACTCATCTCAGCGTTTCACCTGTTAATAGTTAAACAATATTCCTATACCACAACACAGCTCATCTCAGCGTTTCACCTGTTAATAGTTAAACAGTATTCCTGTACCACACACATCTCAGCATTTCACCTATTAATAGTTAAACAATATTCCTATACCACAACACAACTCATCTCAACGTTTCACCTGTTTATAGTTAAACAATATTCCTATACCACAACACAACTCATCTCAGCGTTTCACCTGTTTATAGTTAAACAATATTCCTGTACCATTTCTTTTGGAAGCATTTCAGCATCATTAAATGTTTTACTTCACTGTTTACAATATTAGGATTTATTAGAAAAATTTTCATGTTATCTGACCCCTTTCATTGCAGCTTTATTTTACTATAAGAAAAACGTTCTTTTCCTTTCCCCCTTTCCAGTAATATTACTCAATTCTACGTGCCCTTCCTGATTCTGCGAACTTTAATCTTTGCTTAAAACGTCAGATATATTTATATTTACTTATTTTACTTATTTTTCACATTGTTCTCATTGCATATTACATTTTCAGATTCACTGTGCTCCTTCTCACTTAGCTCATCTGAAACATTTTCATAAAAATCAATATTTTTGGTGCGAATATTTTCTTCAACCCTGCAGTTGTTTCATCATTATCAGTACTTTCAACAGTAATTCATTTAGTACTTCTTCCTGCTACCCATGTAAAACGTAAAACAGTTTTTATCAAAAATCAATATTCTCTTGTATAGTACCTTCCCCATCCCACAACCATTTATCATTTTCAGCAGATTCAATAACCTAGTCATTTTGTAGACTTTAATAGAATGTCCAGCAGGTTCAAGCAATAACCCGGACATTTTGTAGACTTTAATAGAGAGTCCCATTTCTCCAAATAATGTGCATCTTTCTTCAGGACAAGCCTACATCAAATGATCATCAGCAGTGCAGAATAAACATGTTTTAGGTTGTCCCCAATATCTTACCATCCCTTTTTTCCATTTAACAAAATAACACCAGGCAATTGTTGCATTCTGCTATTAAACACATACAAATATTAACTCAAGCCTCCTACTCCCATTCCATAAAGATCTTTCCTCAGTCATTTTTATAATTTCAGTCAGGTATTTCAATTCAAAATACTCCCTTAGGACTTGGTCAGTCAAATTTGTAGTTCTGAATTGCACTATAAGTTATTTACTGAGTAAAGCAATATTCACAGTGGCCATGTAGCCTTTCCATGGCACACATTTTTTTTGTCAAATTCAGAAGCATTTCTAATAGTGCAAAAGTATCTTATGTTGTTCCACAGAAGTCTGTGACCATAAATGAATCAGAGCCCTTACATCCCTGACCAAATCATCAGGCATAACAATTACATAATGTCAAACAACATGCCTGTTAATAGAGTTTACATTTCAGGGCTGAATCCTTACTACACACACACACACACACACACACACACACACACACGTATATATATATATATATATATATATATATATATATATATATATAAATATTTATGGGTTACAGCCAATTGGTCGAAAGTTCCGACTGATGAATGGAAAAAAGCTGTTATAGCTGATTGAAAATCAGCTGATGAAACCATTTTTTTTTCCATGTGAGACTGCTGTACAGTGGTGCTTCGGGAATTTGCCCTTTCCCCACTGTAGTGCAATCTTGGAGTTACTATGTATAAATAGTAGAAGGTGTGGGGGGAAAGTGGTTCTTGCTCCCTTGCAAAAATTGGTGGTCTGTTTTAAAACATGACAGTGTTTTTGGTCTAAATTATTATCTGATAGGTGTCAGTATGGCTTTTGGACCAACCATAATCTGGCAGCATATTCTTCTACATATAAATGAAATGCTAATTTGGCTTTATATCCTATTACCATGTCTATGTGAAAGGCTGTATGCTATAGCTAATGCGCTTGTACTATATGTCAGTATCATCTTGTGGCAAAACATTTTACCTCCATTAATACTAGCAAAAATTCTGAAATTAGGTTCCACAGGTAGTTTGTTTACTTAGCGGCATGTGTATGTGGCTAATTTTATGCAGGACATTCCATTACAGATAAGTGATATTAATTGTAAAAGGTCCAGAAGCTCATTGTATAAACATATGTTAGAACATAATAGCACAATTTTTGCTTTTTTAGTCATTGCACTGACATACTGTTTTGATGCCCTCAATTTTAAGTTTTATAAACAAATGTTAAATCATAAAGAAAGAACCTGGATTTTGAATCTCAGTGCATTGTATAAACTTTGCTTGCTTTAAAAGAGATTATTTGAATTATATATGTATATATATATATATATATATATATATATATATATATATATATATATATATATATGTGTGTGTGTGTGTGTGTGTGTCTGTGTGTGTGTCTGTGTGTATGGTTTAAGTGCACACACTTGGTTTTTGTTTCTCCGTTGTTTCCTTTTATATATGTTTACATATTTTCTAGTTACAGGCATTTGTAGTTTGTATTTATATATGTTTGTTGACTATACATATTGTAGGACAGATATTTCTATATGTGAAGATTTTTCACTTGCAGATGTTTTGGGATATGATTTCACTGGGATATATAGTAACATGATGTGTGCTGCCTTTTAAATAAAGGTGATTTTTCTTGGTCAAGCAGTTCTGAAAAGGCTGTCTGAGAGAAGCTGCAGTCTACTGCTGACGTTTGGTTACATGCCTTCATGAAAATATCTGTTCTTCATCTTTTCATTGTTGCTGTGTTTTACTTTTCTGTTTGAATTTTATCTTATTATCTATCTTTCTATCTATTTAGGCTCAAAATATGACTTTATAGATCAAAAATCATAAGTGTGATGAGAAAAGACTGACGTTTCTTACAAAGTTCAAAATTCATATCTAAAAAAATCATTCCAATGCTATTTTAAACAAGGGAAGCTGTGGTCATCACCACTACTACTTATGTATGCTACAAGATCTATGTGTCTCTGAGTAAGAAGTCCCTGAGATACCACTCTTATAACAAAAGTTATTGTAGCTGCATATTGACATTTTCATATCAAAACCGCATGCATTGACAGTCAGCCTTGGTGCAGGCAAAACAAACAAATAAACAAATAAAACTTAATATTTAGCTGTGGTAAGCACTCCCCCTGCTAGTTATATATACCAACTCTGAGATTGCACAAACATTGGGTAAGGGCATATTCCCCAACCCTGGGATTTGTTCAATCTAGGAATCTGTCAACCAGCTCTTTAATCAATCATAAATGGTCAACTAAACAACTGTTGTCCAAACAAACACTCAAACAATGGGATGGATCTCATACACATATAGAGATAGATAGATAGATAGATAGATAGATAGATAGATAGATAGATAGACAGACAGACAGATAGATAGACAGATAGATAGGTAGATAATAGGTTGATATATAGGTTAGATACAGTTAGATGGATATATAAATAGTGATATTGATCAGAAAATACTTTATATCAACTTTATATTTTTTAAGCTCCTCAAGTCAGATGTCATTGCATCTTAAATCATCAGAAAATCTTTAAATGAATCCTGACTTATTGATTCCTACACAATCATGAGATGCATATGCAAGATCAGACAAGGTCAGCTACAGAACCTATTGTAGAACTTGAAAGGAAGTTTTGTCAGTATAAGTCTGCATAATTGTTTTTGATGATTTGTGACTCACTGATGTGTGTGGTTGAATATATATGCATGTATATATATATATATATATATATATATATATATATATATATATATATGTAAAAATGACCGGAGAAACTACAATGTAGAAAATAACTTATAAAAAACACAAACTACTGTACTGAACACTAGAGGCAAAAACAAAATTAAGAGAAACAGATATTTAGCGCTTTCATCCCTTTTATTGTTTCGTGGGACTTCTTCAGAAAAAAGTTAAAATACAGGATCTGGAAAGGAAAAGCTATTTATAGCTTAACAAAGTCATAAAATTACAATTAACCAATGGTTAAGGTTAAACACAAGTAATGTCCAACAAGTAGGAGGTACAAGACAATGCTACCAATGAGTGGAAAGCATGTTTCATTACAGTTTAGACTAAAGAAGTTTTTATCATAGGTTAACAGGTAACATGCTGTATCCATTTACAAGTGAAGTAGAATTACACACAAACAATAAATGATGGGTTGAAGTCCTGTGTAGTTAACCAATGTGGTGGGTTTTGTGTGTGTGTGTGTGTGTGTGTGTGTGTGTGTGTGTGTGTGTGTGTGTGTGTGTGTATCATACCTCTCAACATCTTAGAGCAAAAAATCTGGACAAAGCCTAAAATGATGGGAGGACAAATAGAGACGGATTTTAAATATTGCTCTTGCAAATATAGAAAGTTGTTAGAATAATAGTTTTTGCATTAGCATCAATTTTCTGAAGGATGTGGAGTCTTACACTCAAATATTTGTCATTATTTAATGACTTCAATTCCCAGCTATTTGCCAGACAGGTGCAGATTTTAGGAGGAGCATACTAAAAATATGAAGCAAAAATCTGGATATTCTGCGAAAATCTGTACAGTTGAGACGTATGGTGTATATCTGTGAGCATGCATTTATATAAAATTATATATATAATGATACATGATGATACATGTAGTAAAACTGGAGTCTTTCAAGAGAGGGGTTTACATGCTATGGAAAATAAGTTAAAATCAGTAAATACTCTAGAAATATCTGTAATTATATTACCTTATAAAATAGTTTTAGCCAACAATGATCCTTATATCTTAACGCCAGCATAGTATTTTGCCAGCACTATCATAATAGTCATGAAAATAAAATGAAGTCTTTGTATAAATGCCAGTTCTTTTTTCTTTTTTAAGAAAGACCTCCAAAGAACTGTATACATTCATTCATTGGATTTGTTCATGTTTGATTCTTTGTCAAGAATAATGTGTGTACAGCAGCCCCAGACATTTGAAAGTCACTAGTTTGTATTTTATCTGTACAGATATATTATTGTTTAGCTAGTTTTTCTTGTAATTCATTTCTTTTTGGTTGCCAGTTCTTCTCAGATATAACGTATACAAAATGTATGTGTACTTTCCAATAATTACTTTTACATATACTGTGAAGCTAATTTGTTCAGCTGGACTGCAAAGCTGTTTTGACAACCACTAAGATCCAAGAAGCACAGAAATGTAATTGTTTTACTATTAGAGTTCAGAGGTTGGTCTTGTTTTACAGTAAGCTATCAATTACAAGATCTCTATTTATCACCTGCAGGGTTTCCATCAGGCCTCAGCACTCTTCCTAATGTAAAAGTTATAAGACTTGGCAGGATATTACTTATCACATGAGGCCAAATGATACAGATAACAGTACAGAAGAGGGTTTCTAATCCTGAATAACATCTGCCTGCCCTATTTAAAAAATAATCTGTGAATATTTGTATCTATTTAGAGGAGTTACATACTTCCAGGTAGTCTGTAGCTTGGCAAAATGTTGCTGTGTCCTTAAGGAGCTTGACAAAGATTTATCAGCTGCCTACTAAAGAAATTAAATGTGTCTAGAATGTATATTTTGAAGACACATTAAGAGCTACATAGTATATTCAATTGCAGCAGAAAGAGATACCACACACATATGTCAATTTGATGACTTTTTATCAAAATAGAGGTTATCCCATTGTTATGAAAAGGTTGCTGTTATTGCTCATCGTATAAAGTACTTGGTATCCTTATAACATATCTCAGGCCTTCATTATTCTAGCACACTCCAGCTTTATTCAGTTTAATTATTGAAACCCCTTCTTCTGTTTTTTTTTTTTTTTTTTTTTTTTTTTGGCTTTTCCCTTCTCGTTACTAAACATTTTTGTTTTATTATTTCAATGCAAGATTTCAGGCTGTTATATTAAGCTGATTTATTTTTACCTTTTTTGGTTATATAGAGTTCTGAAATCATACGAGGCTTTGCCTTATTGTAAAGTATTACTACAAGCACACTTACTGAATAGTAAACATACAGACAAAAATGGAGTGATGTTTTGGTGTGATTTTTTTTTGATAACCAAAATTCATAGTTTTCAGAAACAACCACTAACTCTTCTATTAACAAAGTTAATTATTTGTTAAGCTGCTTCAGCTAACTGCATATTCTAATTTCTGAACATACATGTCACTCGTCTCTCTCTGTCATGTAGAAGACAAGCAGGTGGGTATTTTGTTTTGATGCTTTAATACATAGAAACACATCAGGATGGATAGCAGCATCATAAAGTTTGAATAAACTAGTTAACAGCAGACCTTGCATACATACACACATACTTCTCAGTGGCTTACTACAAAATAGCAGTCTAGCTTGCACGTGCTCCATGTTTATACACTTGTGCAAGTGCTTGGATAGCTTGCTAAAGGTACACACACATTGAGCTAAATCCTCCCTCTTAAAAATATTGTCCTTTTTTAAAACCAATACCAGCGTTAGACATGCATTACTATATACATAAGAAACAAAACACAGTGTTCATGTCCAAGTTACTGCATATCTGCTACAGGGTTTAGAGATGTGACCATATCTCCTAACATAACAGTTTGGACTACATTTAGCAACTGGAACAGACTGAAGTTCACAACTCATATCAGGAACTTCTGGATTCATCACAGAAATGGGAATGTCCTCTGGAACTTCCTCTGGAATTGGAACACCAGACAACTCACTCTGAGATAAAGAGTCTTTCTCACAGGCTATGTGCTGTGGTATAGGCTCGGATACTGGTCTCAAATGCTTCCGATTCCACCTAAATATTGCTCCTTGTGATTCCTCAATGTATGATCGCAGCTCTGAGGAAATATTCTTCACAATACCAATCCCATCATAATGTTTGGATGTTTGCATCCTTACCACTTGTCCTTCTTGTAATGGATTGAGCAGTTTGCTGGTTTTATCATAGTAGGACTTCTGGGTTAGACATTTCTTCAACAAATTGGCTTTCATTGACTTGTTGTTCTTGACACATGAAACCAGTAATTGACTACTGATTGGTAATGTGGTTCTGGTTTGTCTTGGCAGAAGTCTCTGAGCAGGTGAACCAAGATGTTTATCATGAGGAACATTTCAGAGATTCAAAAGCTTTACGAAAACACCACTATTATCTCGTTTTGATTTCTCTAGTAACTGATTGGCCCTTTGAACTGCACATTCTGCCAAACCATTTGACTGCAGGTACTCTGGGGTACTCATGACGTGAGTAAAGTCCCATTCATCAACAAATCTTTTGAACTGTTGGCTGGTAAACTGCATGCCAATGTCAGAAATAACTTTGTGCAGACTCGTACATGGTAGTCCGGGAATCAGGTTTGGCTGAAGTGGTTCCTTTCTGTTGACATGGCTTAGTACTGTTATATACTGAACAAGATGAAAGTGCTCTCTCAATGTCTTGTGACATAGAATGCCAAAATACTAGTCCTCTCTCCCTTCTTTTGGTAGTGCTGGTTTCTTGGTGACCATGATGTAATATACTCTTGTTGCAAGAACTTTCAAACAATTACTTTCAGACCTTTCATAATGATACCTTTGTCAGACAAAACCTCATCTCTGTATGGAAAATAAGGTTGCACTTCTTGAGGTAAACTTGATTGCTTTGATGGCCATCCTTGACTGATGAAGTGGTTGAACCTCTGTAAAACTGGATCTGTGGCTGTGTGATCTCTCAGCTCATCAAGATGTGTGAAAGAAAGATTTTTCACTTCTGTGTGGAAGAAAAGATTTTCACTTCCATGACTTCAAAATCAATGTTCTCATTCTCATACTGTTCTGTGGTGTTTCTTTGGGCAATCTGGATAATGTATCAGCAAGATAAAGAAGTTTGCCTTTCTTGTAGACAAGATTGAAGTTATACTTTTGCAATCTCAGCATCATATGTTGCAGTCAGGCTGGACCTGAATGCATACATTTTCTCAAGATAGTGATTACAGGTTGGTGGTTTATTTCGATCTGAATAAGTCTACCATAAACATAATCATAGAACTTCAAACATGCAAACACAATTGCCAAAAGCTCTTTCTCTATCTGGGCATACTGCATTTCAGTTTGGGAAAGAGTTATCGATGCATAGGCAACAGGTTGATCCTCTCGAAGAATGACTGCACCAAGACCAAATTTTGAACCATCACAGCAAAGTGAAACTGGCTTCTGAACATCATAGTTTCTGAAAGTTGGTGGACTTGCAATTCCCTGTTTCATGACTTCAAATGCTCTTTGGTGGTGTTGTAACCAGGACAAGGATACATCTTTATATGTCAGCTCTCTGAGTGGTGCTAAAAGTTGGCTCAAGTCTGGAATGAACTTGCCTAGGTAGTTGACCATGCCAAGAAAGCATTGCAGAGCTTGAACATTGTCTTGAGCTGGCATCTCGAGAATGGCTGTTTTTTTAGAAAGGTCTGGTCATAAGCCTAAACTTTATAAATGACCAACATAAGTAACGTCATGTAGCCTGAATTTGCATTTCTGTGGACTGAGCTTAAGATTTACTTGATGTGCCCTTTTTAGAACTTTTGTGAGGTTTCTGTCATGCTTAGCTTCATTATGACCTCTTACTAGTATGCCTACTATAATAGCAAAGGGTACCCAGAAATAAATTGTTCCATTACACGTTGAAAGACTTCACTTGCAGAATTTATCCCAAATTACATTGTCAAATATCTGTACCTGCCAAATGGAGTACTGAACATAGTGAGCAATGATGATTTTTTGTCAAGCTGAATTTGCCAAATAAAACTCGTTGCATCTAAGACAGAAAAGGTAGTGGCATTTCGCATCAATGCTATGACTTCTTCGACTGTGCGCATTTGATGATGAGGTCTTATGAGCGCTTTGTTCAAATCTCATGGATCAATACATATTCTGATGTCATCTGAGATTTTGTTATGAGCTACCACCATGGAAGATACCCATTCAATCGGAGTTTCAACTGGACAAATCACACCTTGTCATACCATTTTATCTAACTCAGCTTTGACTCTGTCCTGCATCACTGTTGGAACTATTTGTGCTGGCCTGATAACTGAACTGACCTCTGGGTCTAACTTCATGGAGTACATAACTGGAAGTCTGCCTACATAGTTTGTCTTCAAAAAGATCAGCATAGGTAGAAATGTCCTGGGCAAAATTAGAGTAGTGGTCTTTTAAGCTATCATGATGGACTTCCTTATTAAATGAAAGCAATCTCATTTTCAAACTGTCTCTGAGCCCTAATAATGACTGGACGTGCCTCTTGACCACATAAAATAACAAGTCGTAGCTTCTTCCAGCAGAGTAACATGAAAGCACTACTGAGTCTTCTGTCTGAATTTCACCTCCATAAGCAACAAGCTTTGCACACCTTGCCAAATCAAGCCTTTCACCATGACACACTCTAGTAAATGTTTCTGCTGACATAACATTGCACTTGGAACCTGTATCAACTTTGAGCTCTATGGGTTTGTCATCTGTAGTACAAAATATTTCATTCTTTGCCTTTAAATGTACTGCATTAACTATTTCATGAAGCACTGACACACCATCAACATAAAGAGTAGGGTTATAGCTTTCTAATTAATCAACTTGCTTCTTAAAATGTTCCCTTTTAATGAAATAATGTGGGCCTTTTGATTTACAAAACCTTTTGAAATGATTCCATTTATTGCATTTGTGGCATTGCTGAACAAAAGCTAAACACTTTTCCCTTTTAGATTCATGGCTTCCACCACAGTTACAACAGGTGGCAATGAAACTAGGTTGGGGCCCATGCTTTGAGATTGCTGACTCACTCTTATGCTTCACGAAGACTGTGCGATCTCTGGAATTTGCTAGAAAGTTCTGGGGTTTACCAGTGAGAGATGCAGGGGCTAAAGTTGCTGCCATGGGCTTGGGTCTGTTTTTTTAATTACGTGCTGCATACTGTCAACATGAGCTTTGTCACTGTTCCTTCTAGAGCTGTTCTCATTTGTAAGAATAATTGCGTGCTTTTCTGTGAGCTCGTATATCTGACAAATCTCAACGGCCTTATTCAAAGTTAAATCACTGTCATGGAGCAACAGCTTTCTCACAGCATCATCTTTAATACCAGTAACAAGTCTGCCTTTTATCACCTCATCCCTTAAATCACCAAATTTGCACATTTTAGCTTTATTTTTCAGGTTGGTTATATATGCTGCAAAAGTTTCACCAGGCTTTGTTCCCTTGTATAAAATAAGTGCTTTTCTATTGTAACATTTGTCTGGGGGTTACACATTTCTCTAAATTTATGTTTTAAGCACTCGGGGTCCTCTTTTGACTCAGTCTATACAACAATATAACAGTTTTAACCCCTCTCCAGTATAGATAGCAGGTGCATACACAAATGAATGTTCCCTTTCTATAGCGTCTGACCCAGCTATATTAAGTACAATAAATGCCTCTGTACGGTCATCTTTATCAGAAAATGCAGCCTATATGAAAATGTCATACTCTTGCTCAAACACTCTCCAGTTCTCAGCAATTTTACTGTCAAGCACAAGTGCACTTGGTTTTCAAAATCTGTCTGCCATGCCCATAAAGTATACACAAACACACTGAAAATATGGCTCTTGTAGTTATGTATGAACAAACTGTTCCATGAGCTTGTAATAACATTCAAATGCACAATAAACTCTTCAAAATACTGTGCTTTGTGAAATATACTCTGTAATGGCTGTATTCTGCGAAATATGCCCTGTAATGGCTGTAATTTTGTAAACTAGCTTTACTGTAACATTGCCCAAGTATGCAAACACTTTATACACTTCTGATAACTCAGATATCTTTGCTTAATACAAAAAATACATGCTATGAGAAAATGCAGCCATTTCTTTTTATTTTATTAATTTTATGCAATTCAGGCTTTATTTCTACATTTTTCATAGTAATTTGAATATTTTATCACTGTCATACATATTGATTTATACGGAAATCATTTAGAATGTTCTGTATGCCTCTATTGATGTTATATTAAAAGAAATAGTGCTTAGCAAGTTTCGTTTCTGACCTGTTTTGCAAAGTATACACATTTTAGGGATGATTCACTCTTGTATATTCCAGCAGTCCCTAGCAAGTGCCTTAAGTCATTTTAGCCATGCCACCTCTAACTTCATGCCCTTTAGACATGCTGCTTCTGACACCATGTCACTCGTCTCTCTCACACATAGATGACAAGCAGGCGGGGTATTTTGTTTAGATGCTTTAATGTATAGAAACATATCAGTATGGCTAGCAGCTTCATAAAATACAAACAAACTAGTTAACAGACAGACCTTACATGCATACATGCTTACATCTCAAAGGCTTACTACAAAATAGCAGTCTAGGTTGCAGATGTTCTGTATTTATACACTTGGGCAAGCCCTTGGATAGCTTCTTAAAGGTACATACACACACATTGATCTACAATACATCAGTTGCCCTTATTTAGGCATGCTGGAGTGATGCCAAAGCCTGACTTTTACATAAAGTAGAAACATTTTACAACAGAATACTTAAACTGCAACAAAGTATGATAGCTACTAAGATTGCTGCAGCATTTTAACAAGGAATGTTACATTCATTTGAGAAAATGACACATGTATTAATAAATAGAGTAGTTGGTAAAACACTATATCACCAAATTACTCCTATAGTATAGAAGGAAATGTATATGCTTGGGAAGACTTTAGAAGCAGTACATAACTATCCTCAAAACTTTTAAGACCCCTTTCCACGAGAGAAAGAAGTAAAATAAGGACATGAAAACATCTAAACGTAACAATATGTTTGAATGCATTGGAAGAAGCTACAGTTAATGTCCCCTTAAATGGTAAGAATTAAATGCATAGTTAAAAAGGTGCACTTATTGCAGTTAACATTTTTGCTTCAGTTGTATGGCATGTACAGCTTGTAAAATTTTACTTAATTTATCTTAGTCTACAGTAGATCCATTTTTTTCAGTTGAACATTTTTTATTAATAAGACAGATTTATTTGCTACAGACATTAGTTTCAAAATTTTCCATACATTCTAGACTATAGCCAATTACATTGCATATATCAGAAGTACATAAGCTCTCCAGCACTGAGTATTCATCATTACTACATATGACACCACAGAAACAGCATCCTATCTTCATTGCCCACTGGGTTTAGCTTTACCTTACCTAGCCAGAGTCTACTAATCCTCTTCCTGTTTTGTTATAGGGAGAAAACTTAGATAGCTTACTGTCTTAAACATCTGATTACATTTATTATTCGTTTTTCTAACTGAGGGACCCCCCCCTTCTTATTTTTATCCCTCACACACCAAACCTTCCATAGTTCTAAATGCCGTCTATGCACTTTCCTTTTAGTCTTTTTTCTTTAGATTTCTGCTATTCATCTAACATGTATATGACTTGCTGCAAATCTGGTGGAGTTTTGAATTCTTAGTTATTACCTTTTTGGCTATTAATGCATTCAAATGAAGTATTTTAAACTTCACAGGAGATAATTCCAGATATGGTGATAGCCTTAAGAAAAAGTTATCCTTCATTGACCTTATTTCTTCTGATAATGTGTCTGTTGTAAGAGTGTGTAGTTGCTCTTTGAAGTGTGTCAGACTGCCACACTCCCGGAAAATGTGCCCTCAGGTCCCTCTAACCTGCTGACCACACTTCCAACACTGGCCTGATACCCCCAGAAATATGTGATGCACTTTTGCAGAAGTGTAAAAATATTTGTGAAACATTTTCCATCCATGTATCTTAAATCTCATGCTGTTAGTAGCATATCTAGTTATTGCACATATCTTCTTCCAAAGTTCTGTGGATAAATCCCGTTCTAACTTTTCCTTCTACTCCCTTTTCCAATTTATCATCTCTGTACTATTTATATGAGTCGGGTTACAGTGTATTACATTAAGCAGTTTCTCAGCCCTTTTTCTCGTCCCTTCACCTTTACCTGTGAACACATCTACTAGCCCTGGCTTTTCCAGATCCTCTCAGGGGTATATTTTTGGTTTCCTTGCCATTTTTATTAATCCTTCATATTCTAAATATAATATATTCCTCAATTTATATGCACCTTTCATTGTTTCCCAACTCATCCCCTCATTCTTTAGGCTAATTTGGTACCAAGATGTTATAGGTTTTGCCCTAATGGCCCAGTTACTACTTGTTCCCCATCTGCTACACCATTCTTACCTGCTAGAACAGGCAGTGTATAAACCTTCTATGGTACCAAAGCCTCCTGTTTTAATATGTCTTGTACTAATAGGAACATGGCTCTTGATTAGTACCAGACTGGGTTGTTTTTGTCCCTAAACCATGCATTGTGTCTGCCTTATCTATTTCCAGCATTGCTAATGCAGCATTTTTCTATTGGGCCTCATATTCCCCCTGGGGCATCAGAGTAAAAACTCTTATTTGGGATGTCTTGAGATATTTATTCAGATTGAGATGGGGGCCTCCCGAGTCCTTAGCCACAGTCATTCTAATCCCATACTATTCTAGCTCTTTTATCGTCCCCCTCCCATAATAAATCAGTCACCAGGCTCTTTATTCTAGCCATTTCTCCCTAACATGCTGTCCAGGGGTGGGGCTAGAAAAGGTAAATCCACATTGGTAAAAAATAAAACATATTTATAACTTGAATTTTTTGGTCTAGTTCCAAGTTTAACATTTTCCATCCATTTAACTCTGTCTTCATCCTCTCTAAGTATGTGTTGTACATCTTATTTGCCTCAGCCTCTAGACTTCCATAATTCATACTGCTACTTATCTGAAATTTTTATCTTACCATAAGTCAGAGTACTTTGTTAACAGGTTATTATCATGTTTAAGATGCGCCATCACTACCTAGTTTCATCTACATGTACCCTGTATCAGGAATAACCCTGTATTTTTTAATTGACAATAATTTGCCTGGCCTTACGCTTTCTCAGACAAGTTGCCAGTATATGCTGGTACCTAGAAGAACCCTTAAAAATATCCTCTATAGTAGCACAAAACAAGTCCCATTTTCTGTATAGTAAACCCACTGCCACCTTGTCTACTCTGTCCATCTCTGCATTTCTTTCATTTGTCCTACTTTATCTTTGTCTTCCAGCACTGACAGATCCTCTAATTTCCTTTGTAATACACATTTTTGTTGTTTCCAGTCTAATTTAATGTAAGTCAATGATTCTTGCTTTAGCTTCCTTTAAAATTGCTCTCATCAATGAGATGAAATGAAATGCTACATTTTTTTCAGAATCTATATATATTATTCTCAGACAGACAGATCACTGTCTGAAATTATCAACATTTTGAAGTAGAATGCTTCTATTCATAGCTTATCCATACTTCAGTTTAAAGCTACATTACTCTTCAGTAAAAAATAAAGACCGGACACCAATTTGAAATCTCAAGTGATTAAACAATAGCCTGCTTTTAGATGAGAAACAGGAGAAAAACAGGGAGAGTAGGCAAGGCTCCGTTTTTAAACTTTCCTCACCGATACCCTTGTGAGACATCAGTGAGGCAGGGAGCAGTAACACGATGACTAAAATCAGAATATTCCAATATAATTACATGTATGCAAATACCTGCAGTGTGGCAGCCGGGATCTCATAGAAAATATTTTATAGACTTTGAAAGTTGATCCTTCATGGTTTGTATTTGGAACCACTTTAACTTAAACTTGCATTGGGAGCATCTCTTACTTGATAATCTAAGTTCTGTCTAGTACACTTACCCTATAGTGTCCCAGCAGTCTCATTTAAAGCATTAAGGGCAGATAATAAGTATTCTTTCAAACATATTTGCAGGCTAACTCCAGTGAGTCCTAGTAAGCTATTACTAGATATGTTCCCAGGACCTATGATTACTCCGCACTCATATGATGATGTTGCTGAGAGATGTACAAAACACAATGGAGTATTTTAACCACAGTTTCTATTGTAGCACGGAAGGGGTACAACTCAGAAAGCCAGTAGCTGAGCTTTTTTTTTTTTTCTGTTCAGGACTTGTGCTTCTCCCCTTTTCTAGTAATCCCAAGGCATTGATAATCACATACCACAGAAATGATAGACGTTTTTATACCCTGTGGCATCCATTTACATTTTCCAGTTCTATTGCAGCCATTTGAAGTCTCAGTACATTTTGTAATATTTCAGGAATACCAATACTCTGTGTAATTTGGCTTAACTCATTGCTTCTTATAAAAGTATGCTCATCAGGAAAGCATATGTATCCTGTAAGAGTACACTTGTCTTTACAGAAGAATTCCCTGTACTCCTGAAATGACTATACTTGTCAATGTTTTCAAAGTCTAATTTCTGAAGTCCTTGTGCGCATGCATGTCTAAAACAGTGTTGGAAAGGTGGCATCTGCAAGCTGCCAAGATTTGGTAAGCATGCATAGTAAAATGGTCAGCACTGGATGTGCAGATGTGAAGTTAATAAGGAGAATTTTGCAAGATGTTATGAGCAGTGTGAGATTTTTTCCATGTTTACATTGAAACAATGACCTGTCCAAAAATGAAGTATGACACTGTTATGCTATGGGCTGTGTATGCAAGCAGTTGGTGTTAATAAAAAAGATTAAAACATGATGGGTTACATTCTGAGATATAAATGCTTTTTTTGGTAAATCAGTTATAACTTTTAGGTATATTTTTCATAAGTGCATTAATTTCATAAAAGATGTGTGACCTATAGATGAATAAATGGTGCTATCTTATAGAAAACATTGAGGCTTACAATGTTGCCACACTGATATTTCCCATCTAACACATTTGGTTTTGTAAAATAATATTGCTTTAAAATTTAGTATAACTGTTATATGAATAATTTATATAGATTCTGCATTATCACAAAACAGCAGTATGCTACCCCCTTTTGTTGTACAGCATTAAAAAGCTGTCAAACAGTTGAGCAGGTTGCTCCCTGACATACTGGATCTATCTTGCGTATTTAGTGGGATTTAACTGTTTGATCATAACACATGTAATAAGTGGCATATAAAGTACATTTTTTCTTTCTTATATCTGCAATATAAAATCAACATATGCAGGCAGATCTTTGATGCTAACGCCAGTGTATATCCCATTGTCCAAAGAGATTTCATATTTAACATTTTTTGAAACTCAAGTTATCATAAACTTCAAATCTTATAAAATGTGCTTTTAGTAGAGGATTTTGGAAAAAGGGATCTTAGAAAGCAAGTGGTTTTCTTGCTTAGAATACTTCAAAAAAAAAAAAAAAAAAAAAAAAGGTGTTTATTGGCCCCCTGATGTTCAAGGATAGAATGAATTAATGAATTTTGTACCGTATGAAGTATTGTAAATGCAACTAGACTCGACAGTGGCTTCCTTCTACTATGATATGGTTAGTATAGTTGTTTTCTAAGATACCCAAGGTCCTCAGGTGCTCCAAATGGTAAACAGTAGTAAAACCTACTGAGTCTGTTAGGGGGTAGGTTATAAGGGCAAAAGTACATGATGCTCTATTGGATATGAAAACAATGACCATTCCAGTCTTGATTTTTTGTGATATGAGCAAGTGTCTTATTGTATACAATTTTTGAAAAAAAAAATCTGCTGGCCATTAGTGCAGGTAATAACTGTAGGTTGCTGCTATCCCATGTCTCTATACAATTCAGTCCAGCTCACCTTCAGCTTTGGTTCACAGAAGGGGTAAAGTCCAACATCAGTGGTTTTAAGGATGTTAACACTGCTATTCATGTTAGTTGTACCAGAGTTGTAAGATTGTTGAGACCTGAGGAGGCATGGATTTGGTGTAGTGCGATTGGTTGATTGGCTTCCAAAGCCATTTTTTTCACCTCTTTAGTTGGTGAATTTTGTGAGATAGATTGGTGGATGTTCTGTAGAAAGTCAATCAGCTTCCTACTGTAATCCAAAGACTTTTTTTTTTTTTATTTATTGACATTTGATTACTGGGAAAGTCTGATTGGGTAGGTGTCCATTTTTAGAGGAAGTCTGGGGAGAAATGCTCCAAAGTATTACAAAAAACATTTTAAGAACAATAACTTAACAGTCTTCAAAAATAATACAAAAACATCTACTGGTTAAATAATTGTACTATATTAGAAATAACATAAAAACATTTATTAAGAGTAGATACAATGTATGACATTGATTTAATATTTAGAGAAATGCTAGCCAATTTATGGAGGAATTAAACGTAAGGTAGTATAATACAATCAGGAATTGCAACATGAAGTGAGAGGAAAAAAACAGGGTTATGGCATATTTTGAAAGAGAGTGAGGGGAGAGAAAGTGATTTCAGTAAGGAAGTAAGTGAAGAAGGGAGACTAAGGAGGTGTAAGGTATGAATAAGTATCTGTTCATATTTAGGGATATAGTTTATCCTGGGTTTAAGCAAATATAGAGAGAGAGTTTGGCAAGCCAGTCTTTCAGAATGGGTTTAAAGGACTGGAGGGAGGGTATTGACCTGATGGATACATGTAAGGAGTTCAGGGCCTTAGCAACATGGTACAAATACAGTCCATGCCCTGTAGATTTGATAGATTTGTTTGTGGCAATTGAATTATAATGACTGACTTGGAACATAGTTGTGTAGAATGATATTTAATCCTGGACAAGCAGATAGATGCCAGATATTTTATAAGTGGTAAGAAGCTGTGTTTATATTAATTGATGGAGTAGTTCTAACAAATTCAGACTTTTTTGTGCTATAATGTTAGGTTTTGAAAGGGGTATTTGCTGCCGATTCAGTCAATTTATTATACCATTGTTCAAGTTTTGATTTTTGTGATGCCTGGAGATTAGTAAGGATGGGGGTCTATAGAGTAGTGAGGAGAGGAGGTAAGCAGTGGTAAGTGTAGCTCTAGTTGCTGTGAGAACATTTTTGGCTCTGTAAAGCATCCCTAGTTTTTGGTGAGTTGTTATGCAATCGTTTATGCATACTGGTCAAATTTAAGATTATCATTCACAGTCATCCTAGTATTTTGCTATAAGAACTGACTTTAATGGTTGTATTATTAAGAGAGAGAGAGCATTATTTTTTTTTATATTTTTTTTTGAGAGAGAGATTTTGGGAAAATGGAATTAGTTTGTTTTTGTGGGGGTTGACCATGTGTTGTGAGTCAGAAAACCATTTTTCATTAGCTGTTAAAACTTCTGGAGTAATTGTTTAGCAATGTGCCAGGTTGTTTGATGTGCATATTAGTAATCTGTGTATTGTATTAGTCAGGCCTCTTGTGTGGATATGTAGAGGGTGTTTGTGAAAATGTTAAAGAGAAGGAGATTCTCAGTAACACTCTCCACACATGCACACATTTACACAGTATTTTTTTTTTACACTGGCAGTAGACTTTGTCTGAAAATTATTAAGAGTGTTCCAAAACAATGGGAACCTCTTCACAGCTTTTAAAAGGCTGCTAATATGATATCAGCATATAAAAACTATCAATTGACATCACAACTGGATGTGATAAAGACTGTGGACTGTGCTTGTCTATGTTTTGTGCCAGAAGATTTTTTTCTCCCGGATCTAGTCCGTTTGTTATTTATCTTTTCTTCTTGTTTCAGGGTATGGGCCAAGAGAAAATTAATCTGCATCTCAGCTACTTGTAGAAACACATCAAAATCATTAACTAGAACTCTTAGAGTCAAGATCAATTTCTTCCCCAAATAATATCATTCAGTTATGCCAGATGCCAGTGTATGGATTGTTAAAAAGACTGCCATCCTTTGGAATGGCATCTGCTTCCTCTAGACTTACTCTAGGGTTCATTAATGCCTGCACTAAGTTTATACTAAGTGTGCACCATTCTAAGTAAACAGACAACACAAACACATCCCCCACCTTCTTATTTTAGTTTTATATTGATTTTCTTGCGGCCTTTAATATTGAGCGGGATTCATAGAGGTTATCGCAGAGTTAGAGTACATGTACACTTAGTGAAATCTTTCTGAGTGAACAGATAGCACAAAAAATGTGGTGGGGATGTTCTTGAGTACAGACTGTGCACACTTCGTGTATACTTAGTGTAGGCACTATCATTTTCATCTTTCTTGTTGGTGGGCTAGAAAGTTGGATTGTTGCTGCATGCAGAGTGTATTTCCTCTAAGTATGCTGATATCCTTCTTTCCTTTCTGAGAGGATTCAAATGGCATGGGAAACCAATTTAATTATTAGCAGAATGAAATCCAATGAAATTATGAGTTATTCAGTTCATCTACAGCTGTAATCTTTGTTACCTTAATGATATGAAAATGTGTTATCTATTCAATCATACAACCTGCAAGGCAATCATAACTAATAGTTGTGACTGAAGTTTTTTTCTGTTCCCAGTCTTGCATTTTTTTTTCTACTGTGCAATGTGCATACTTTGAAGACTATCATATTGTCCTCTGACCATGACATTTTATTGTACATTTTTGGTAAACATAGAATAGATTTGTTGTAAAATCATTTGCCTTCAATGAAATGATGCATCACTTGTTTTATCTCTTCCTGTTTCACTGAGGACAAGAGTATAGTAACCAGAAACCTAAGAGAATGGTCTGTGACCATAAGGTATCAGGTTATGGAAACTATCAAAAATAGTGAGGGTAGTCAGAAAGGTGTGGTGAAAGATGGAGGATGTTACTTAATCATGGCAAACCATAAAGGGAGAAATATGGAAGAATAAGCAGAAGGGAATTTAGCAGGACAAGACAAGTGAAATAAAGAAAGGGCACATAAGTAAGCAAGTAAATAAATTAATCAATGCACACATAAATAAATCAATAAATTAAAACAGAAGAAAGGTTACAGTGACATAGGATCTGAACCTGAGCAGCCAGTAAGTCTGCTCTCCAGGCACCAGTAGAGAATGATGCAAAATGATAGGGGTGCAATAAGCTATTAATGGGACTTAGGGGTGGGAGACAGAGCTGAAGCATGAGGACTGAAAAGAGAAAAAGGGGCACAAAGTACAACTAAAATGTTAGTTTAATCTGAATATAAACAATATCTAGACAGAGAGTTATAAACAGTAGGGATGAGCTCTCAGAATCAATAGTGCGCAGCAAAACTACTGAATCATTTGAGAGAGTAATGGGACAAGTACAACAGAAAAATGAGGGGTTTAACTTGAGGTAGGCAATGGCCAAACAGACTAACTAAACTGATTGCCTTTATCTGCAAGATGTAAGTATATATGGATGTGATTTTAATTTAGCTTCCTGAACCAGTAACTAGTTATACCAGCAATCCAGTTTCATCGGTGGGACACAGGTGAAATTACCCCTGTGTACCACATTGGTTCAACCAGGGAGGTGATAATATTTAGTAAGGTTGGTGGACTTGTTTTCTACTTCAACCAGGACAGAACTTAGTGAAATACAGTTGCTTGAAAATGTTCCACTGATAACACAAAAGACTGAAAATCAATGTGGAAACCAAAACATGTTATATTGAAAAGAGCAGGAAAAGAAAAAAGTATGTTAAGTATGTCATATGGAGGGAAAGCCCCCTGTGTACCACCCAAATGTGAGAGGTGTCACCTCATACCGTACTACTTAACATTTTAAATCCTGTTTATATGGACTTTGGAATAACAACTATTCCTTGCTTAGACTTAGCAAAGCTAGAACTTTTTCAGATTTTATAGATGTTGAAGTTAGAATAGCAAGTAAGGAGGCTATGCGAGATGACGCCACACCACACACTCTGAGTAGGTTCAGGAAGCTTACTCTGTGCATAACATCTTTTTCTTTGTTATGTACATGGTTTGTTTTCCATCTTTGCTATTTTCATTATCCTATGTTTCCATCTAGTGATTTTCAGTCATTAAAGTTTTCAGTAAAATGTTTTAATTTTATGTATTTCGGTAAGTACTGTTTCACGAAGATTAACTGTAATGATTGTTAGTAAATTATGTGCAATACAATATGTAACTTGGGCTGTGCCAGCAAACAGTCTATTGTGATTACTGTACTAACCCAGCAAACAAACTAACTAAATAAATAAATGTTCAATTAGTTAGCTGTAATTAATATCAAAAACTTGCAGTATGCTGAAAAACAATTTAAAAAGTTGTATTTTTTGCAATAACTTACTGAAAATATCACTAAAGTCTACAATACAGCAAAATGCACATAAAGTAAATAATACAAAAGAAAGAAGCAAAGAGATAAAAAATACAGTCAAACAATGTTAAACATCAATATGAGTAGAAAATTATTCCAGCAGAGTTAACCAAGCCTGAACCCAAGCAGAAAATTGATTTTTTTAAAAAATTGCAAACTTTAAAGCTTTGAGAAAATGTTTAATTATGTTCAAAAATTGTGAAGCAAAAATATTGTTGTATTTGTTTCATATCATAGTAATGTAGTATTTCACAAGAAAAACTGCTGCCCTAATGGCAGAGTGATTTTTGAGAGGGAGAATATCAAGCAAGCAAGTCATCTAGAAGTCAATGAGAACAATCGAAAACAATTTATTCATAAATTTGCTTATCAGTTTTAGTGAAAGAAATTTTGACAACTGGTAAATTAACTTATATTTCCAAAATGTGTGCGTAATATCCAAATCTTTAGGCAAATAGGCTGAACAATACCACTCCAGTGATGAATAAAATAGAAGCCAGTTTAGAGGGTGTAAAATAAGCATTGCATGCAGTCATGAGCTGATAATGAAAGGGCTTTGAGATAGTAATAGTTTGAGGATTTTTGTTTCCAAATTGCTTTCCAGTGAAGAGTGTAGCCAGGATGTTCATTATATTGATCACTGCTGCAGTAACCTTAGCAATATGGATTATATCCTGCCAAAGATATAACAGCCGGCCAGCTTCCAAAGCCTTAGGGAAACGTCCATGTGCCTAGAACATCAGTTACCTCGAGATGAGCTGACTAAAAAGACAAGCCCTTCAGAGGTTACCTATAGTTAAAGAGAATGCTCCTCTGTAGTTTTTCAAGGATTGGTGGTGGCTTGTGTTCTTCCTTGCTGGGCAGATAACTTCATTTTGGTGAAAAACCTTCCACATTTAAAAAAAATTTGCTTTTTGTTTTTATACTTTCCTGTTTAAAAAAAAGTAATTTTTTAAGCTATAAGCTTGTCTTTAGCAGTCTGTCATGAGACATAACTGTAATTTTAAATGGGGAGCGTACTTTTTCCTGCCAGTTTAAAAGTTATTTAAAGTATTCACAACCATTTTTTTATGTGGAACATGTGTTTATTTTACTTTTGGGGGCTAACAAAGTGTTTTAAATAGATTTTTGCTGTATTTTGTGAAAAAAGTGACTTTTAAATATTAATTTTTACCACCTCTCTTTCTGTTTGTTTTACATGGGAAAAGAGTGCCAGTTTTGGCTTGACCATGGAACCAACTACCGGTCCCACAGTCAGTCCATTTTCCAGCCACAAAAAGAAACAGTTAAGCAAACAACAGCCTTTGCTGCCACAGTAGGCTAGCAATTTACTTCACCCACAGGTGAGTGACTCTGCTGTGTGCATTGTTCCTCAGATCTTTTCCCTCAGATCCCTCCTGTATTACACTATGGACTGGGGGTTAGCCATGTTCTCTATGGATGTTGGTGTCTCCTAAGTGGGCAACAGAGAGCCACTGTTGTTGGTCCTGGAAGAGGAAACATGGAAGACTTCCCTGTTTGGTCAGAATGCTGTGCACAACCCTGGTGAAGCTCCTGCTGCAGCTGACATTAATAACACAGTTGACCCTATGTTTCTTGTCAGAAAGAAACAGAAAACTAGCCATGTATCTACTCCTCTTCAAATTTTCTTAAACATGAGTAGTTTATTAGTTCTGGCTAAAGGCTTAATCCTTCTTATAAAGTGGTTTCTGGTAAAAGAAAAAGTTATACTTCTTTTCCAGAAGAGATTCAAGATTCTGAATCTGGACTGGAAGGTGAAGGGAGAGATACATTTTTTTCTGAGTTGTCTGATTCAAACTCAAAACAAAGCTCAGTTTCTGATTCTCGCTGTGAGGGTTTCTCTTTTTCTGAGACTATTATCAGATTGTGTTAGTGCTGAAACACTGCAATTTCACAGTCCCTCAGACATTTCCAGAACTTGCACCCATTCCTTGAGCTGTGGAGGAGGTGTGTTTCACTACCTGCAAATTTCCTGATAGCCTGCTGCTCCTAAAAAAGCAGATAGAATGTATGAAACTCCTCAGTCTTTTAAGCTGTTATACACTCATCCCCAACCTAACCCAGTAGCTATAACTTTAGTTAATCTTGCTGCTTCTAAAAATGTGATAAATTCCAGTCCTACTCTTCCTGACAAGGAAGGGAAGATTATTGATATAAAGTTGTATGCTTCTGCAACTTTGATTTTCAGAATTTTGAATTGTCAGGCTCATATATTAAAGGTTAATCTGACTGTGAAAGTATAACGAATGTTTTGTCTGCAGTTTTTTTTTCTTATGAAGAAAAGTCTGCTACAAATAATTTAGCTTTCCCCATTTTACAAATCACAACTCATTGTATATAGTGTGTATGACTTAGTTGATAATTCTTCCAGGGCTATGGCCACTGGTAGTTTTGAGGAGGTTTGCATTCTTAAAATTTCCCAGATGATATAAAAAATGAGATTTTAAATTCTCCTTTGTATGGAGATTTAGTTTTTGGTTCTTCTGATACAGAGATTATCAAAAAATGTGATGAAATGGGTAAGTTGATAAAAACAGTCTCACCAAAATATGGGTAAACAGACATTTAAGAATAAATGGTAGGGGGCTTCTAAAAATAATTCAGGAGCCCCCAAAACCAAGATGAGTCTAACAAGTTAGAATGACTATTTAAGGGAATTTGTTCTCACCTCCCACCATGACAGTCCTATTCCAGAAATTCTGAATCCCAGGTCTTCTCTTTGGCAACAGACAGGTTCAGGTAAACATGTTCTGAGGATCACTCATCAAGGTTGCAGATGGCAGTGAGAAGAAATCCCTGTTTTCTAGGGGGTGATTGCTCAACCTCCAAACTAGATCTATTTTCTCCTGTTCTTCAACACATGCCACCTTAAGGAGTAATAGAACCAGTTCTTCCTTCCCAGATTGAGAAAGGTTTTTATTCAAGGATATCTTTAGAACCAAAGAAAGAAGACACTTGAAGAAATGTTCTGGATCTTTCTTTCCTAAACCCATTTGTTTTAGTGCCCACACTCAAAATGCTGTCACTTCACAATCTGTTACTTCTTCTTACTCATTTAAGTTTCCTGATAACATTAGATTTAAAATATGCTTATTATCACATCCCTGTTCGTCCAGACTACAGGTGTTTCTTATGGTTTGGTTTGCTGGATCACATTATTAGTTCTTTGCCTTACCCTTTACCAAAAATCGTTGGCAGACTACACCATGTGTGTTCACAAAGTATGTAGCTCCAGTTATAGCTCATTACAGACTATATGGTAGCCACATTGTTCCATGTTTAGACTGCTTGCTTATCTTTGCAAAGTATTTTTCAAAGTGTCAGGCATCTCTTACTTGGGTGAGAGATCTCTTACACAAGTTGAGATTCCAAGAGAACATTCAAAAGTCTTTTTGACTCCTTCACATAGGATTATGTTCCTGGAGTGTCAGCTAGACATCTCAGTTCAAAGAGCTTTTTTTTCACAGGAAAAAATAGATCTGTATTAATTTGAAAGATTTTTCACTCGGACTTCGGTGACTGCGAGGGAATACCTCAAGATTCTGGGTCAGTTGGCATCTAAAATTCTCATGATAACCCTGGCAAGACTCCCTATTAAATAGATGCAATAACATCTGTAGACTCTTTGGTCCCAGCAAAAATATTGTTTGTCATTTCAAATCTCAGTGCTGGGGTTTGGCAGATAAGAAATCACTTGGTGGAGACAAAAAATTTCCTTAAATCCCAGTCTCCCCTTTCTCCTCCCTCCTCCAAAGCTGTCAGTCACCAGAGATGCTTCAAACTTTGCTTGGGAAGCAGTTTGAAGAGGGATAAAACTCCAAGGTGTGTGGGACACCATAGACAGAAGCAAGTACATTAATGTAAAAAAAATGCCTGCCCTGATCAAAGCATTCAACTTTCTGAATCATCCTTGATGCTCTGGATCTCATCAAGTTTTACAGACAATACCACAGTCATGTGGTACATCAATCAGCAAGGAGGAAGCAGGTCATACCCACTTTGCAGACTAGCCGTGTTAGCTTGAGAAACAACATCACAGTGCAAACTCACTACTGTGATCATACATTCTGCCAGAGCAAAACTGTGTGTGAAACAAGCTGAGCAAACCAAGGGCAGACGCTCATGAATGAAAACTAGATCAGGGGATCTTCCATGTTTTTTCCAGCTGTGGGGAATTCCTCATGCAGACCTCTTTGCCTCCTCTCTGAACAATCAACTAGCAATTTCTGCTCCAGAATTCCAAACAAGAATACCTGGAAGACAGGAATGCTCTTGTATGCTTTTCCATCCTTTCCACTGATATCCAAGGTACTTCAAAAGATTCAGAAGGAATCCCCCGCGATCATTGGAGTAACTCCCTCCTGGCCCAGGAAACAATCGTGGCAATTACCACAGACTTCTTCTCAGAATGGATCTACTCACAACAGGTCAACTGACTATCTGGATGATGGGGTCTTAATTCCCCTTTACCTTTTTACTGAGGACATGCAGCAGGTAGTTATGCAGGCAAGAAAGCCTTCTGCAGGAAACATATATATTAGCAAATGGAAAAGTTTTTCTAGCTGGTGAGAACAATATAACTAGCATCCATTCAAGGTTAGTTCTTCTTTGGTTTTACAACATTTGTATAAGTTACTATCCTATTGCCTTAATTTCTCCTGTATCAAGGTTCATTTTTTGGTTCTTTCAGCATGTCTGCCCATGGACCCTCCTTTTTCAATGCAGTCTCATGTCAAAATGCTTTTAAAAGTGGATTTGTACAAGAGGCCTCCAAGAAAATCTGTGGTCCCTCCTCAGGATCTTAATTTTGTGTTAGAAAAGCTAACATATGTTCCATTTCAACCAAGTAATCTGGCAGACTTGGGATTCTTAACATGAAAACTGTTTTACTGATTTCTCTGACTTGTACAAGAAGAGTATCTTAGTTGCAAGCTGTTATGGTGAATTAATCTTATCTCATTTTTCGCCAAGACAGGGTATCTTTGATAACTAATCCTTCTTTAATGCCTAAAGTGGTATCTGAGTATATTTTAAGCCAAATTATTCATGGCTTCATTGTCTTTCCTGAAGCTAAGAATGAGGAAGAAAGGATACTCCATATCTGGGACAGAGACAACTCAGGTATTATTTTGACAGAACTAAATCTTTCAGATCTGCAGATCAGTTGTTCATTTCTTGTGAAGATAAGAAGAAAGGGCAGTCTGTATCAAAACAGATTATTTCCAGATGGTTGTGTCAGGCTATTACCTTTTGTTATACTCATCACAACAAAATTATTCCATGCAGGGATAGAGCCTACTCTACCAGGGCCTTGGCTTCATCTATGGATTTTTGGAGAGGATTGAACTGTAGAAATTCTAGAAGCAGCAACTTAGTCCTCTATAATATAACCACACAGCTAAGGCTACCACAGCAGTGATCAATATGATGAAAGTCGTATATTTGCATATGTAAATTTACCATAAGAGTAGATGTCTGAATAATCATGGCTGTTGTAGATGCTCCCTTCCTCTATGCCCCTTGTTTTTTTTTTTTTTGTTTGGTATTTTGTTTATGTCAGGGTGCGAATACTTATTTTTTGTTGTTCCTAGCATTGTGCTTTCAGGACCAGCCTCCCTCTCTCTCTCACTACTGGCATGAAAGCTGTGAAGGGCTTGGCGGCCAAACCTGCCTTTTTAGTCAGCTCAGCTCAAGCTGACTGATGGTTTGGGTGAGTGGAAGGTACCTGAAGCTTTGGAAGCTGGCCAACTGTTATATCCTTGGTAGGATATAACCCATATAGCTAAGGCTAGTGCAGCAGTGATCATTCTAACTTCTACTGTTATGGTAGGTTTCCTTACACAACTGTACTTTGCATGGCATATTCATCCTAGCCTAATGTATGAGAGAATCTGTGTACAACTTTAAAACGTAAATAAAAATTATTAAAATTATTTGATTTCTAAAGAGTAATATTTGGAAATTGAGGCTGTATCAAGTTGACTTATTTCTCAGTTCCTCAAATTTTTATGCTGTCTATAAAAATTAAAGGGTAATAGAATATGCATTTGCTCAGGAACATAATGCATATCTTTTGCATTTATTTGATATTCACTGTTTGTGAGTGTACTGATATCCTTTGGAGTACTGTATCTTTTGAATAATAAACTACTTGTTTTTATTCTTCAATTGCACCTTTCTGATCTCCAGCTACCTATATGGCATTGTGCTAGAAGATATGAAATTTAGGCTAACTGCAGTCATCCAGACAGAAGTTTTGCTACCACTATGAGCATTTCAGGTAACAAAATGAAAGTTAATGGGTCAGTCATAGTTGCAGCATTTATGTCTGCAGTGTCTGAGTTAGCAATCGCATTTGTAGTCTGCTTTTGTTTGTATACTCAGAACTCAGTTTAATTATTTTCTTTCTCTAACCCTGCTTCAGATAGAAGCTGTAAAGATGTTTTCTTACACTGATTTGGATACCGTCTGGATATGTCTGCCTCACAGCAGACCCCTGATATCCTACTTGAAAAATAGATTTTATTCATAGCTTATCTGACAAACCTTACTTGCATTGTATCTGTATTGCTGGGGCTATAGTTAATGCTTATAGGTTCATAGGTTGGTACTAGGCTATCGGCCCTAGGGCCTATACAAGCCTAGCCATAAAAATTCCCTGGCTATTTCTTCCCACAATATTTACTTCCCTGGACCCCTGTCTAGTAGGGCGACTGACGTGATCCCCGGGATGAATTTCTTTATGTCAAATCTAAGCATAAAATCATTGTTGCGATCTTATCAAATACTAGTTCAGCCTCTCTAACCAGTGAAAAGTCTTATGGAAGCCCACTTAATTTAATTTTAAATAAGTCAATTGATTTAATTTTAATTTAATTTAATTTGAGTCATTTATTTTATTTTTAGCTCAGTAGTCAGGCATAATTAAGTGAGAAGAGACTCTATACAGTGGTGGCCCAGGGTGAAAAACATCATGCATGAAAATTACATCAGGCAGTACACCATATTCATAGAGAATTAGTATTGATTTTTATTTAGAAGGCATTATATTACCAGTTTATCTGGGAGTCATAGATGAATTGCTTAGTACGCATAGCATATTTGCATGGGCAGGCTGACACAGCCTGATTGCAATTCATAGTTACCATGTTGCACTACAGAGCAGAGAGCACAAATGTACTGCAGAAGATATATGTAAATGATTGCAAAATGTAAAAGGCAGGGAACTGAGGCCTTCATAATATAGAAGTGTATGTGAGGTAAACATAGTCACAACTAGTAATTATATGCAGGGAAAATTGCACACTAATGTATGCCAGACTATAAAAGAGAAAGCCATGCTGAAAATAGTAGAGCTGTAGACTAAAATGCTGGGAGTAGCAGTCATGCAGTAGCGTACTTTAGTAAGGAGCATTGCTGTTTCCTGCAGTGTGTGTTGTGGTGTATGATAACAAAAAGAAATAGTAAAGTCAGTGAGTCACATAGCATAATTTCACCGATCAGGAGATAAGTGGTCACTTTAGAGTGGTTTGGAACATTGTATAGACCTTGGATAATATCTATTATCCCAACACACATTCTATAGGAATTCACACCCTTCCCATGCTTGTGGAGGCCAAGGAATATGGAGTTGTTTCTATTCTAGTTACAAGGACCTTTCTGAATCTAACATGGAATATGTTGGGTAGTTCCTCAACATAGTGCTTCAACATGTGGAGGGGCATATATGGGTTCCTACTAGAGCACTGTAGAAAGCAAAAACAATGGGTGTCTTTTATGACAATGCCTGCCTGCTTCCTTGAAGTACTGGATGCTATACATTGCACACATAGCACAAAAAAGGCTCCATATGACCCACAGTCACAAATGTTTGTTAATATGAATGGCTACCATTTCATGAACTGCTAGGTAGTTTGTGATATGTGTGAGATCACAGCCAATGTGTACACACAACACACATGCAATTCATATAAATCACTTATATGGCATATTTATTTATCAGTATTTATTTACTAGGAATGTCCGACTGGGCAATAACCCATTTTCAGCTGAGGTCCAGGGAGACATGCTCCAACACATTACATGAAAGCGAAACAGTAGAATATTGCAAATATAAGCATTTGGTGTGGATTGTCATTAATACAAGTACAATATAATATAACTGGCTTGTAAAGGTTGTTATTTTTATAAGAATAGTACAATACAATACAATACCATGTAATATAATACAATACAGAGTAACAAAACAAATAGCAAGATTGTCTAGTAGTGAGAAAACTAAGCTTAATTTGTTTAATTTAGAAGATGTGAAGACAGAGTGAGTGAGAGAGAGAGAGAGAGAGAGAGAAGCAAAGGTGAAATAAGTAGGAGAAATACATGAATTCAAAAGAGATGACAAGACACAGTGGTTAACGGAGAAAAAAATATTAATAAATTAACAAAGAGTGTCAGATGAGCGAGAGCACAAAGACTTCTTTATAAAGAAAGGAATATGTGTACAAATGAGAAGAATGTATGAGTAAAAATGAGTATTTGATGGATATGTACTTCAGTGAGTTAAATTTTCAGTTGTGGAGAAGCAAATGGTAGTATGGTAGAAAAAAGCCCCTCCCTCCCTGACAGCAATTCCCCACCAGACATTCCAGTGTCCCATTACTTGGTTATTTCTCCCTAGTTACCATAAGCACTGTTCATACCCGTCAATGTGCATACTGTTTTCTTCTTTACTTATTTATTTATTTATTTATTTATTTATTTATTTATTTATTTTATTTGTCATTTGTTAACTGGGTTAGTTCAACCTGACTCAGTGGATCGTTTTCAGCGGAGACCCAAAGAGCAAAGCTCCAGACAGTTATTACAAAGTTACAAAAAAGAAAAAACATCTGACAATGAAGTTTTATGCAAACATTACAATTATGTGCTTTACATGAGAACATTAGAAATTTACAAAAGGCCTGAGAATGCAGTTTATATAAACATTACAATTGTGTGTGCACTTCTACAATGATTAATATAGATTCCTTTATTGTCATTGCACAAGTAGAGATATTTAAAAGTTTTATTTCAAATTTTATAGCACAAACACTGATAGCCATTCAGTAAACAAAACAATATAGTCTCACAATGAAAACAAATTTAGCATGAACAGTAAGCTTCTCTGCCCTTGAAACTCACATTCATTGAAAAGGCATTGAAATTCACATTCAAAGAAAATGCGTCTGGCCAGTGGCAGATGAAGTTTACCTTTGGGCAATTTTCAAACTATAGGACCCTTGCACACATTTATTTGGACCATGCATACATGCATGTGTTCTTTGATGCATTATCCTGATTGTATTAATTACATTCCTTATGTAGTACAGCACCACTTGTTAGAGTGTGCATTAAATTTGTTGGTTTGAGCATTTTTCCAGGAAGCAATGAAACAAAATGCATGAACCAATAATGATAAATCTACCCATTATAGAACATGTCAACTACAGAAGGCCACTCAAACTTCTGTCATTACAATCCACCAACATACACAATCTCTGCAGAAGTGAAAGTCATCTGAATAATTTCACATTAAAGAAATCTATAACTAATGAAGTGGTTGCTGCTGGCAAGCAACTTTACATTTCACTGTTTCATGTACACATTTTGTGCCTGTGTTACATTAAAAAAATGGTAAGCTGGTAATATTGCAGTAGGGAATGGCTGTCAAATTAGAAATAGGTTCATAGTGACTAGGCATCTCATCTAAGGGAGAACATACTCAGGAATGCAACATTCTCAACCCCTCTTCCCTTAAAGGGCACTATAGTATAAGCACTTCCTCTACATAGTGTGGGTAAAGAACTTTTGCATCTGGGGAAGATTATTCTTTTTTTTTATTGCTGAAATAAATTTTGAGCAGGCAGAAGAGTACATATGCAACATAGTATGTTTGTTTCTTGCTATACAGCATTTTAAGTTTTATGCCACATTTTGTCTGACAATTCCAGTGAAAGTGCTCAAAAAGCAGATAATTGAATAAGTAAATTTGAAGGTCCTGCACAGGAACTTTCATTATACTGGCATGTCTTCTATGTTGTCTTTGTACATTAAAAAAATCTTCCTCATATAATGTAAGCAGACTGCAAGTTTAAGACAAGAGGGTTGGGGGGTTCTAAACAAATGCATAGATAGATCTGTATGAGAGTGATCATGACTTGCATATCCCCCTGTATCAAAGAACTGTTTAGAATTTATATTTTCCTTGTAGCTTGCAAATTATATACGGTTGCAGCTCTACAAAGCTGTTTATTAAATATGGCAAGGCCTGTTAATGGATTATGCAGCTGCAATTTATTTGGTTACTATTTCAAAAAAGTATTATCGTGTGTGTGTGTGTGTGTGTGTGTGTGTGTGTGTGTGTGTGTGTGTGTGTGTGTGTGTAGGTGTTTTTGTGTGAACTTGATTTTAAATATACATATGTAGGATACTGCCTCTATGACAGAGCTTTGGTACCTCAATTTTCAACTTTTTAAAATACAACCAAAAGTTACAAGCAAAAACAGACACATCAAACTTGAAAACTTATTAAGGCATTTCATTTATTATTAATATTATTATTATTATTATTCCTTCCAACCTAGCACTTTGACTTTTCCTGCTTCTTGTACACTTTGCATAGTTCAATATTGTTAAATATTTACTTATGAAATAATAATTATTATTATTGAGTCTTCACTGTTAACAAAACAGTTTTGTTTTATTACTTGTGGTAAACCAGTCAGGCACTGCAAATGTCTGTTTTCAAGGGTAAAAAGGGAGTTTTACCTATTTAAGGGACTTGCTTTGAGTTGCACATGCAATAGGCTGAGGCTATGGGAATGTTTGTCAACACAGTGTAGCACATTTGCAGTTCATTAACTTAACCCACTAAGCTGTACTATCAAACACATTGCATATTTGTTAGCTATTATGCATACTAGTTGAAAAGGGAAAAAAAAACCCAGCAAAGAATAACCAGAGATATGTGCAGTTTCTTTTAAAATCTTTTTCAACTACAACCTTTAGTCACTAGAGTAGGCTAAATGACACCACAGAATTATGTTTTATATTCAGACAACCCCAATGAAAAATTAAAGTGAAATTAATAAGTAGTATGCCAGGTCTGTGTTTCTCTATCATTTTCAAGATTATTTTTCTCTGTAATTTCCTGTGAAAATAACTGAAATATTAAAGGAATGCATTCAGACCCTCAAAGCTTCAGGGATCTTGCTAACCATCGTGAACTAGAGCCTTTCAATAAAAGCATTTTAACCATCTGAATCCTTTCCAAGCTTTATACCCGGGATTTGCCTGTAAAACTTACTTAGCACTTAAGGGAAAGCATTTCTGTATTTCAGTAGCTGAACACTAGATGGCACTTTTCCTTCCTTTAGCTAACAGCTGGCTGACATTTTCTCAACTGTTAACATATGGCACTCATTCAGTCAGACTGTGCAGTGCATCTGTCAGTATTAATTATTGAGCTACACACCATGTTTTTAAAGGCCCTCCAGATGTGTGTGTGCTGATGGCCATGATACTGTGCATTGGTGTTGCACTACTTGCTTCAGAAATAAAAACCAGGATGTAAATTTATCACGCATATTATTTAGGTTTTCTTTCAGTATGGCATCTTGTAGCTAATCAAGCAATAATCTGTTTTCAAGCAGAAAAGCAAACTAGCTCTGTTTCTATTTCAGTATAACTAAAAACCCCAAATATTCTTTTTATTGGACAACATTGTATCCCAGCTAATTAAGGCTGTACTCTGTGCATCAGGGTTTCATCTTAACGTATATATTTTGTGAGTATGAGCAAGTTATTCAGCCAAAGCCCTTCTATTGAGTAACTTTTAATAACTGAATTTAAATCTTAACCAGGGAAAAATATTCAGATAAATAAAATACCTGCACAAAGCAAACCCTTATATTTAGATATGTTAATTTAATTTGTAGTGCTTGTTTGCCAGTAATTCTTTGTTAGACTTTTGTATTGCACTTATTTATTTATTTATTAAATAAATAAATAATAGTGCCCGTTTGTCAGTAATTCTTTGATACACTTTTGTATTGCACTTGTATTCTTGGTTAATAAGCTATGTTTATATATGCTGTTCTCTAAGAACAGCTATTCAGATGTCCATGGATATGTCTGCAGGGTTTACTATCAATATGTTGAACATCAAAATAATTTGTGTTTGACATATCGAAACCAAAACTCAAAAGTAAAAAAAAAGAAGTCACAATGTCAAATCTGCTGATTGAATTCAGAAGATTTGACATTGTTTCTGAACACATCATGTGACGTCCGTATAGGAGCTCACTTAAAGTAAACTCCTATACCTAACATCACGTTTTTGTAGGTGGGCAAGCTCCCCGCACCCCCCCTGTGGGGGGGCCATGTCTCCCACACCCCCTGCTAACTATATATTCCAACTCTGAGATCGCACTACAGTGAGGAAAGGGATGAATTTCCCAAACCGTACTGTATCACGATCTCTGAACAGTTCTTTGAATTTATATTAGCGAATCCACAGTGCATTCGCTAATATAAACTTTCAAACATTGAGCTGTTCAGGAAGATGAAAATTCGAACATCTGTGTTTTGAATTTTCCATCTGAGGACATTTCAATCTCAAGATTTTAATAGTAAACCTGTCTGCAGCATGTACACTATTAATGCATGCTTATAATAATTAATTTTCATAAAATCATTATAGTACAATACAGTTTTTGTTATTCAGCATAAATACTATGTGGGATCTATAATAAATACCTGCAAATAATAATAATAACAACAACAACCGCAGCAACAATAACACATGCTTGAAATTAGGAAGATAATGTATTTAAAGCTAATTTGATAAAGATAATATATTTAAAGCTGATTCAAACTAAACATTATTTTAAAGCCACAAGGGAGAGGGCATGTCCTTACCACAGAATAATACTACGAACAAGGCAGTTAAGCTTTATAACAATGTGTCAGAGCTTAAAATGACGTACTATTAATGTTGAATATTTAGTAATTTACTAGTTTGTTAGTTAACTGGGTAAATGGGCCCCTGCAGTTTTTAATCTTAAACGGAATCATAGGAAAAGCAAAAAACACATAGGAATCAGTTAACAGACTAAACAGACCAATTACTTTGTACATCAGTAGGGCTCATTATATACCAAGATGGAAGTCATAACTGTGTGTATATAGATATAATATTTTTCTGCAACATATATCAGAAAAGTTAGTGATGCATTAGAATTGTGCTTACTATAGTAATTTACTTGTTTACATATCTTTTTTACAAAGGTATATATTGGGTGCAATATTTAATTATATTATGAATATAAACATATGAATGGGAAAACATCCAAAGATAAAATTTTCAAAGTGTAATGTAATGTTAGAACTAGCAGTATGTGCGATGGTTATATGCTCAGTAGCTATATATAAGAATGTATGAATGATAGTTTACCAGCAGTAAAGCAAATGAAAATGCTACCATTCTTGGTTATTATTTCAGACGAAAGCCAGGGCAAACAATGGACATCAAATAAATGAATGGCATTTTGATCTACAGATTATTTATTTTTAATATGCATCTCCCATCATAATGTCAGGTGTGAAGTTAAAACCATTCTCTGAAAAGGTTTTTTCAAGTATAATTGAAAACCAACAATGATTATAAATTGTTCCTAGTCAAGTAATCTAGGAGAACTTTGAAGGGGCCTACCTCATTTGCTCAACTACCCCAGACAGCTGTCTAGTTTAGTGACTTACTCAGAATCTCACATTCTGCAAAGAAAGACAAGGAGTGTAAACCCTGTGCTATAGGATGCAGCTGATTAAGGGATTGTAGGCTTAATCCTCTATACTCAGTGACAGATTAAAGCTCCAGAATGCTGAAAAAAAAAGCCTTTTCTTTGAAAGGGTGGAATTCATAGAAAATTTTAATAGTATACAAGGGTCTTTTACACAGTTCTCTGCAATGCACAGGATGAGGCGAATTCATATGCATTAGTAGCACAGCAGTGCAACAATGCAGTCTGTAGCACATGCAAATGAGATGATGAATGTAAGGGAAAATGCAGAGGAATCAAATGAGTCAATAATGACATTTAAATGAAGAAATAAGCAAAATATTGTGATTCATAGATGTGGGTACAGCTGCTAGCATTCCTTGTTCATTATCTATGCATGCTGATAATGTCTGCATTACATGTTGTAGCTATGATTACAGTTGCAACAGTGTGCACTCAGGAGCATTTGATTAATTTAGCCTCTACCACTTCTGATCAGTTTATGCATCCCTGCATGCTTAAGGCTTAGAAGTGATACTAGTGGTAGATGAAACCACATATCCTGACTGAAAACTAAATAGTGGATCACTGCAGACATAATCAGGATATAATTGGAGCATTGTCAGCATACTTCACTCATATGCTGACTCTTTAGGAATATGTGGCTTTCGTTGATGTCAAGGTATGTGTAGATTTTACCATCTTAGTACAGGGGCCTTTCTTTGACCAACTGGGTATTCTTTGGATATTTTAGAGGCATTTGCATATCAAATACTTAATAAGTTCTTCAGTGTCTCACTGCTACATGTGGATGAGCATCTATGGTTCCTCAGGACTACTGAGAAGACAATCAGTACAGTGTGGGGCTTCTTCAAGATTGTACAACCCCACAAGGTACTAAGTGGTGTAGGCAGTATTCATGTGGCAGCAACGATTCTGCCTGGCCTACATTTACAAAGATGTATGAATAGGATAGTCTACCATTCCCTGAACTACTAAGAAGTCTGCAGTGTACAAGGGATTGTCTCCAGCATGCATGTGCAGCCTCCTGGTAATTCACATGATTCCTTCACATGGTGTATACCTGACCTATATGTCTGCTTTCAATACAGTGGTTTCCACAGGGCCATCTAATTGGTAAAATATTGACACAGTGTGTAGAATAGTGTCACATGCACAAAAGGTCCATATAGAAAGTCTCCTCTCCCCCAAAAAATGTTTCTTGGTTGTAGTGTGTTTTGTAGGTGATGCTGGCTATACCTTTGAACCCTGGCTCATAACCTCCATGTGAAAGCCTGAAACCATGACAGGAATACATTCCAGCACTGAACATGCCCACATGTCACTGAATGTGTGTTTGGCCTGATGAAGGCATGGGTTTATTGTCTGAATGCATCTAGTGAGTCTTGAGATGGCCAGTACAGTACAAACCATGAAACTAGTATAGTATTAACAATTGAACAGGAAAAGAAATTGCAAACCATTCTCTGAGGATTCAACCCAGGGCCACCCACACTGTGTGTGGTATTCACTGCCACTGCATCAACAAGGATACTCTGGGCAGTTAGGTACCTGTTTTTTCCCAATGTTAGTTTTTTTTTCCTTTCAGTTAGGAAACCACCATAAGGGTGACTTTTGAACCCACAAGCATCCAATGCACCATAAACCTAGTACTGTATTAACAGCTGAATGTGAAAGGAAACTGTAGACTATTGTCTGGGGATTGAATGTAGAACCTGCAGTATTCTCTGTGTCTGTCAGTGGCACAAGACCAATAAAGAGTCTACAGAGGTAGAGAAGTACCTGGTTTCCTCAAAAAAAGTTTCAACTTTCAGTAAGGAGATCACCATAATGATAATTTTGAAAACACAAACATGCAATGCAGTATAAACCATGAACCTAGCACTGTACTGACAGCTGCAAAAGAAAGATGAACAATGACCCTTATGTATGGATTGAACCCATGACCTCCCAACACAGTCTATGTGGGTATCACTTCCACTGAACCTATAGAATTTTTGGACAGACAGGTATCTGGTCCTTTTCATGTAATGGGAACAAGAGAGCCTTATTTTGTTCAAAGAATTGAAAGACTGATATCTTTCAAAATCATTCTATCAAGTCAGATTATTTCTCCAAATGTCCTACTTGTTTATCTGTCTTGTCAAAGATAAATTGTGGCATGGTGCTTATGAGAGATCCAGTTCAGTTACTTCACAAATTCCCTTTTCTTCGTACATATTTATATATGGCTGTTTATACCGTTTGACAGATTTATACACTACTAAATCTTTAGGGGCTTTGGATTGTCCAAACAGAACCATCACCACCTTGGTAAGGCTTTGGATCCTCCATACAAAGCCATTGTTGTCTTGAGGGCAAAGTATGTTCCACTGAAAATCATTTTTTTTCACATATTGGTCAAAAACACATACACAGTTAAACATTTGTCCATGATTCTCTCTTAACTATTCCATTTTGTGAGTTGATGTAATATTTAATTGCTTGTTCAAAACAACAGAGACAACAGAAATTGCTGTTGTCTCTTAAGCAGTTTGGCTGTGATGTTGTAAAATCAGAATAATATGCTAAACCATATTTTGATATGGAGACCATACTTAGCTTAAATGACAACACTGATTCTTGATGAGTGTCTCACTGGTTGTGGTATCTTTCAAATGATGAGGAAGAGTATAAAATGGAATGACTATTTGTTCTGACCTAATAATACTACAGCAGCTTCAGAAAACGGAAGGAACACAAGATACGTAACATCAAATAGTATCAGTTAGTTGTCTGACAAGGTTTCTTTCTGACTGAAACCATATCTTGTTTCTGGCTGGAGTATAATGCCATAGTTTTACCAAATCTTAGCCTGTGAATGCCACTGGTCTAATATTACATGTCAGCAATTGTGTCAGGGGCTTCCCAGATGGCCCACTAACATTGTATTCTAGGGAAGTCACAAGGGTGTGA
>NC_056744.1:735198383-735233383 GCF_019279795.1 Protopterus annectens
TGTAGGGATATTTAAGTTTTGAGAGTACTTGCCTATTTAATTGGTGACAATGCGTAGACCACTCCTAACAGACTTTCTTTTGTTCACACTACCATTTGTATTAATATTCATATTACACAGTAAAATTGGTCACCCTTTAAGGGCCTTAAAGTAGATGTTGATGAGTGACTGGTGGCAGTAGAAACTACCTAATAGTCTGGCTAGAAGGGGGCATATCTAGTAAACCTGTGCCCCCCTTTGTGTGTGTGTGTGTGTGTGTGTGTGTGTGTGTGTGTGTGTGTGTGTGTGTGTGTGTGTGTGTGTGTGTGTGTGTGTGTGTGTGTGTGTGTGTGTGTGTGTGTGTGTGTGTAAATCAAACCTAATCTACTGTGTCAGCTACTTGGGTAGGGACACGAAGCACTGGATGGACAGAGAGGGTGCTGCATGTCTTGGTTTTGTCACTCAGCTGAGATCTCAACTCTATAGCTGTGCCATCAGGGAGTCTTATTGGGGATCTGGAGAAAGTGGAACCAGCACCAAACTGTACTGCACTTGATGCAGAGAGTTGCATCTGGAAAGAGAGAGTGTGTGTGTGTGTACCTATTATCCTCCCAGTGAACATCCCATACTGGTGCTAGTGGTGAAATAGAGGCTCCTTGATTACTGGCCCAGAGGTGGGATATCCACATCACATATTGCTTGGCAGTGGTGGGTCATCACAGTAACTATAAGGCAGTATTTTTAGATTCAGGTCTAGCAAGTGCATACACAAGTTAGATGCAATATTCCTTTTAAAAGAGGGTTTGGCAAACTATCTGGCCAGTGACAAATAGTTTGCCCATAAAATTCAACCTTAAATACAAAATCTGATTTAATGTCAAACAAAACTTCATCTCTAGTAAATGTATGCTCTGCAGGTTTTACATAATTTAGAATGGGCTTGAAAGATCATATATTTTTTCTAAGTAGGACTACATACTGGCAGTGTATCAGTACAGTCAAAAGATGGCTAGTGAAAACAAAACTGACAGAGTCCACAAATTCAAAGTAGTTCTATTTACATACATACATAACAAACTGTAGTAATCCTTACACTTCCTAAAAGGCAGAGTTGTTCAGGGCAATCAGCTCCTTTCCCTTATAGGCTCACCTGTCAGATTAACTTCCTTTTAACTCCTTCTAGAATCCTCCCAGATATAAAGGCCATGAAGCTAATTGCTCTCTGCACTGGGCTTTAAGTAGTCTGACATCTGTTTATTATTAACACCAACCTGCCTGTCTGTTTAAGGGGTCTATGTCACTGTCTATATATGAATATGTGTGTGTGTGTGTGTGTGTGTGTGTGTGTGTGTGTGTGTGTGTGTGTGTGTGTGTGTGTGTGTGTGTGTGTGTGTGTGTGTGTGTGTGTGTGTGTGTGTGTGTGTGTGTTTATAAAAAAAAAATATATATATATATATATATATATATATATATATATATATATATATATATATATGTATACACATATACATGTATAGCTGTATCTAATCTATCTGTCTATATATATAGATAGATATAGATATATGTATACGTATCTACTTTCAATGAATGAAAGTACGATCCAGTGAGTCTAACTTAGCTGATCTTCATCCACCAAAACATCATTTAAATGAAACAACAAACTGCCAAATTCCTTTCCCAAGGAAAGGAACCACTGGACCACCATGATGAAATGTGCCCTCTCCCCTTGTAGTGCGATCTCAGAGTTGGTTTATTTAAGTTGGGGGTGGAAGGGGTGAAGCCCCCCACATGGATGGACCCCCCACTTTGGTGTGTTCCGTGTCTGTCTGTTGTGCTTCATTTGCATGGTGGCCCAGTGGTTCTTTTCCCTAGGAAAGGAATTCAACAGTTTGTTGTTTTGTTTAAAAGATGTTTCAGTGGATAGTGAGTGGGTAAGTTAGATTTGATGGCTCGTACTTTCATTCATTGAAAGTAGATCAATGTATACATATATTATTAGATTCAAAAAAAATCTGATGGGGAGTATAGGAGGACTAGACCCAGAAGGAAGAGACCCAGATCTATTTTAAAGCAATCTAAAAATGATTACAGTAGTACATCAGGGGAGGAATCCTCCATTACGGAAACAGAGCATGGGCTCACTCAGGAGTCCCCATCACATAAGAAACAAAGAAATGCTGGCCACCCTTTAGGCCTAGGAAACATAGGGGTGGGAGAAAACATCACAAACATGGACAATTTGTAAAACACTGTTACAAACAATAATTCCCAAGTAGCAGAATGCTCAAATGTACTCAACATTTCCTCTGTAACATTATCTGAAACTGCTATTAAACTCTTAAACAAGGGATTAACATATGTTCCAGGTTTCTATGTTTATGAAGACAATATTGTGAAAGATGTTTTGTCATTTTGTAGACCGTTGAACTTAAAATTATATTTTGGTCAACAGGGTGACTCTCAAATATCTACTGATTTTAATTTAAAAAAAATCTACCTTTCAGCCCCCTGTGGACAAATATGTGTCCATCTTTCAACAATCAGTTCTTAAAGATCTACACTTTCATGGTTATGAAACCCGGATGTTGGGTCACAACTTGTCTGGAGTGGAACAACAAGCCCTTAGGGAATTAAAGAATAATCATGATATAGTTATTATTCCTGCCGACAAAGGAGGAGCAGTTGTAGTTATGGATATGGATTACTACTTATCAGAGGCCCATAGACGGCTCCAGAATGAGATACACTACATGCCAATGCCCCTTGACCCAACTAAACGATTCAAAAAGGAGATGGATTCCTTTTTGAATTTGGCAGCTGAGGAAGGCATCATTAGTACATCAGTTCTCAAACATCTTACAGTTGAGGATCCCCAGAAGCAGACATTATATTTGTTACCCAAAATTCATAAAAACTTGCAAAAACCAACTGACAGACCAATAGTTTCTGGTATGTGGTCACTTACGGAACCTTTATCAGGATTCCTCACTAAATATCTACAGCCCCTTCTGATTATGGTCAGATCCAGGATTAAGGACATGACAGAATTTCTGAGGATCCTAAGTGACACTCAATTAGAACCAGATTGGATAATGTGTACATTGGATGTCGCGGCGTAATATACTAATTTTCACACTGGGCTGGGCTGGACGCTTTAGAATATTGGCTTAATAAAGCAGACATTTATCCACCAGGATTTAACACTCTACTTATTTGTATGGCAGAGCATGTTCTAACTAAAAATGGGTTCTATTTCCGACAAGAATGTTACTGGCAAGTCTGTGGTACAGCTATGGGAGCATCCTTTGCCCCCTTATACGTGGATCTGTTTATGGGCTATTTTGATGAATTCCTTATATATGACACATCACACAACATTTTTCAGTGGGAGATGGATATTTGGCGGCAGTACCTGGATGACTGTTGGATGATCTGGCGGGCTGACATGGAATATCTTTTGGAATTTGTCCAATACCTTAATGAAAACAAGTGGGGTATTGAATTTATGCTCAATATGCTCCACCAAGAAATTCATTTTCTTGATGTTAAAATCTGTAGAAACCAAGGCCACACCTGGTCTTCCACAAATATCCAGAGTGTAACAGCCTTTTACAGGCAACAAGTTTACACCCTGATTATATTATAAGGAACATTCCAAAGTCACAGTTTCTACGTATCAAAAGAATCTGCTCTTCCAATGTTGATTATGAATATCATAAGACTGATTTAATACACAGATTCAGAGCTAGGGGCTATAAACCAGGAACTATTCTTTCAGCTAGCAATTGGGTTAGTGCACTAAACAGGTCACAATTATTGCAATACAAAAGAAAAAAGCCTACCTCAGTGGATAGTATCCAATTTGTCACTACCTATGACAGGAATATCAATGCCATCAGAAATGTTATTAATAAAAATTGGAATATTCTTCAGGCTAATCAGGAGCTATCTAGTCTCCTTACGGATAGATGTAAGTTTTCTTATCGCAGGGGACGTACACTGGGGTCTCACTTTAATCACTATAAATCAAAGGGTGGTAATCAGTCATTGGAACAATTGACCATTACAGGGGACTTGTTGATTGGGTTATTATCTTGTGGACATTGCTCCTTTTGTAGATATATGCTCAAATCTAAGGAGTTCTCTAGTGAAAATACCCAAATGGTACACAAGATCAAGCATTTTGCAAATTGTGAAACAGACTGGGTGGTCTATTTGGCCACATGTTCCTGTTCATCTTTTTATGTTGGACAAACCTCTAGACCTTTTAGAATAAGAATGCCTGAACAGCTTAGTGATATTCGCAACAAACGAATGACAAATGCCCTTTACAAACATGTATGTGAACATAAGTCAGCAATATTTCATTTTTGTATTATTGATAAGATAGTGGGTGATAGAGTGAACAAGTTATGGTGGCACAGTATTTTGAATGACAAAGAAAGAATGTGGATCATTAGGCTAGGAGCTCTTTTTTACCCTGGTTTAAATGACCATTTATAACTAATACATAAAAGATTAAATAATTACATATGAGAATGTTCATTCATATACTAATAGAGGTATTTCCAGTTTTTATCATTACTGGCTTCTGGATATTACTGTCTCTTTAAATATTTAATTGGGATATTGTGCTGCATGCATATAAGGAATGACATATGATGATTATGGTATTCACTAATGAAGGCAAGACTGCCAAAACCAGTTTGAATTTGCAATAAACTCAGGTATCACTCTTGGTGCTGGCCTCTTTTTTGGATGTGGACTTTGATTTTTGGCCGTTTGCACCTGCCCTACATGTGAAGTTCATTTGGGTTTGGATCATATTATTAAACTACCATATCTACCCGAAATATTTTTGCCTATCCTTGGCAAAAAATCTAATGGGTGTCCTCTTTCTTGGAACATTTTAATCAAATTCTTCACTTCACATCTAAAATTTCTTACATCTGAACACATTCTTGCCACTCTGACTAGTTGCCCTTTAAAAATATTCGTCTTCATATACCATGGGTGGCAGCTGTTGTATTCTAAGTAACTGTTTGAAAATGTTGGTTTTCTAAATATTTTTGAACCAAAACATCCATTCTCTACATCTTTAAAAATTGTCACATCAAAATAGTCAATTTTATCAACAGAATGGGTGTGGATTCACCTAAGAAAAGGGGTTGTAGTATTAATATAAAATAAAAACTCTTCTTTAGTTAACCCCAGGTCTTTCTAAAGTATAAATATATCATCCGTGTACTGAAGGTAAGTGTACCGATAACGCTTATCTTTATGTATTTTTTGGCAAGATGTAAAATATCTGTTTTTCTCAGTTACTATAAGTTCCTATTTTAATGTCTCTGAGATAATTCTCTACCAGTTTCAGTATTCCAAAAACTCATCTGTCTACCTTAAAAAAATAATAAAAAATAATAGCTGTTGGATGGTTTTGTGCACTGGGCAGTGCCGGTTAACTACAGTTAAATTATTCCCGGCTCCACTAAGTCTCCTCTTCAGTTTTTCCCTCAAAACTAGTCTAACTCTCAACCTAAGCACTCAAAAAGCACCTTACAGCCCAGCACTTGCTCAGACCTAATAGCAAGCACTAATATACCCTGACACTGATTGCCCAGTAGGGTAAGACTCTTTATTCACCCCTCACCAACCAAGCGACTAAGCAGCTCACCTTACTATTCAGGCATGACCAAAGGACAACTTCAGGTATACTCTCCAGTCCAACTGGTGAAGCTGGGTATCCTGAGGCAATGTTACAACTGACTCGTGTACACAGACAACCCTCTGTTCCTACCACAAAACACTAACATATGCGAGAGATGCAATTATGCAGCCAAACTGGAAGCTAAGCAGTCTCCACCCAAGACTGGTACAGACAGTCAAAAGGAGAAGGTTAACACTTGCACCACAACTCCAGCCGCACACAGACCTAATAAAACAGTACTGGCAAAAAATACACATAACTACACAAAATCATACTCAGAGGCTCTAAATAAAAACCTGCAAAAGCATCAGAGACCTCCAAAGCAGACACCCAAACAACCTTTACTTCCCGTCACAAACCAGACAACACATAAAACACAAAATCAGTGTGCCACACAATCACAACCCTTAAGGCAAAATAACATACCTAACACACTAATAATAGGTGACTCTATAGTCAGGCACACTGACGTCCCACTCACTAGGCTGGACAAGCAGAAGGTTACTCTTAGCTGCCTGTCAAGAGCCAGAATCCACCACATAACACAAGCACTCAGGTCACTCCAGAACAAGTACAAATATGACTCTGTCATTGTTCATGTTGGTGCGAATAACCTGAGAAGTACCTCCCTGGACTACATGAAAAGAGACATGGAAGAGCTCTCTGATCATGCAGCCCAGGCTGGTATGAACCTGACCCTGAGTAGCATCCTGCCCTTACCAAGAGTGATACCTCAGTATAAAGAAAAAATGATCAATTTCAACAATTGGCTAAGCTTCTGGTGTCATTCAAAGGGGATCCAGTGTCTGTCAGCCTGGGACGACATGCTCGACAAGCCGTGTTGCTTCGCAAGAGATGGCTTGCACCTGTCCCCCCTAGGCTTTCGAATACTGGCCAAGGCTCTTGCTGTCCCCATAGTGCCATCTTTATGCAAGTCTCAAAAGTCAAACCCACCTCTGTAAACAGGACAATTAACAAAAAACTGAGGGTTATGCTAATCAACACCAGGAGTTTAAATCTGAAAATGCACATGCTCGAAGCACTCCTCATCATGGAGAACTTTGACATCTGTGCAGTAACTGAAACCTGATTCAAGGCTCCAGAGAGCACCCCAGCACTACCAGGCTACAACTCATACCACATGTTTTGGCCACAGAACACGGATAAAAACACAAAAGGAGGGGGTGCATCCATATTCATCAAGGATACCTACACCTCCAGGTTATTGGCGCAGCGTGATACCTCTGAGATCATCCATGTGCATCTAACATTGGGCAAATCTGCAGTGCAAATTGTGGCCTGTTACAGATCACACTGCATGACTCAGGACCACCACTCCACCTTTCTGGAGACACTGGAAAACATGAAGGTCCTACCAAACACCCTGATATTGGGCAATTTCAATTACCCTACCATTCACTGGGAAAACTACTCGAGTATAAATTCCCAGGCCCAGCACTTCCTGGAATTCATCAACTCAAACACCCTGAATCAGCTGGTAAACTCCCCTACCAGAGGTGAAAACATATTGGACCTGGACATTACCAACATGAGCGACAGGTGTTCCACACCGGTGGTCAATCCATCACTGGTTAGGTCAGAGCATAAACTAATCACTCTGGATGTGCACAACCCACCACCACCCCAACTAAGGAAACCACAGTAAAAAACGTTTCTAAAGCAAATTTCACCTTACTTAAGACAGAGGTGGTAAGTTTCACAGCTCCCATGCTCAAGATGCAGAAACCTTTACAAATGCACTCTATGAGCACCTACAAGGATGCGTGGATTGTGCCATCCCTAGCAAAACCAAGACTTACTCTTCTAAAAGAAGGAAACCAGTCTGGTGGACCCCTGCAATAAACAGGCTGTACAATAGAAGGAGGAAACTAGTTCAGGAAAAAAAGCAAATCCCAAGAAGGAAATACATTCCCTAAAATATATATGGCTTCCAAGAGCAGCTGGATAATTTAAGAGAAAAGATATCATGAAAGAAATGATTGAATGACTGCGAATACAAATGACAGACATTGAGCCTGCTTTAACAGACACTGAAGGAAGACATAAAGAAGAAGAGCTATACACAGACTTTCTTCTGAAACAAAATACTTGGGTGCAAAATACACTTGATGATCTTGGGAAGCGAGGAAGATGCAATATTTGAATTTTTGGTTACCTGAAAAGATGAAAGAAGATTATAATGTGCTTATCATCCTGGAAGCCAAAATCCTTAAACCTCCAAGAAGGTATTTCTTAAGGTATTCAAAAAGTCCGTCAGGCATTAGGTAGACCACCATTAACTAAGTCATTAACTCCACCAAGATCTATAGTAATAGTTTATTTCCTACCTGGATAAAATGTTGTATGAAAGACAGCATGGTTAAAATCACCTTTTAAATATGATCAGTTCAGTATAAAAAATTTGCCAAATGGCTATTCAGCCAAAACCATTGAACTAAGAAAAAAATGCTGGCCATTAATAAAATTGCACAAAAAATAACATTAACACTCAAGTACTCAAGTTATCTTCCCATAAAACATAAAAATTAATCTCTCAAATGGCATCAGGAGTTTGGATATTATAGAAGAAGCAACTTCTTTTATTAAAAACAATAATGTGATGTATTTTACTGAAAATGTTGATTGGACTCCTACCTTGAAAATATCTTCAGAAAAAGCAGTTGGGATGGATGTCAGAAAAAATGGAGAACAATCTACAGTCTATCAATCAAAAACTACAGAAACAGCCGTACAAAATATTATATTTTGGTTTGGATATAAAGCTTACTCAAGAAACCACAACTTCAAATAATCAAAAGTTAATACAAAATGCTGTTTACTGGACTCCAGTAATTGTAGCCTCGGATTTCCTCAGGTAAATTACATAGAAACATTGAACCACAAAGAACGAGGTGAAAAAAAAACAATAATCCAAAAGTTGAGGAATGTTGAACAAACCAACCAGCGTTAAATGTCAAAATATTTATTCCACAAGCGATCCAAGTAAAAAAGTTAGACCACATACATCAATGGGAAACACGGCATGAACGCTATTCCTACAGCTACGTTTTCGTTTTTATCACAAAACTTCATCAGATGTCTTCAGTTAACTAATTCATCCTCTATTTATACACCAGTTAATTAATCAATTACGTAAATTCCCTCCAAATTCATACCATGGTTATTTTAAATGTTCCAGATTTCTAAAAAAATTTTTGTTAAACATTTCCTAAAACCATTTTCATAAAACTCATATAACTTAAATAATTCTTTAATATTGTTGTAACTCCATTTAATTAAAATCTGGAACATTTAAAATAACCATGGTATGAATTTGGAGGGAATTTACGTAATTGATTAATTAACTGGTGTATAAATAGAGGATGAATTAGTTAACTGAAGACATCTGATGAAGTTTTGTGATAAAAACGAAAACGCAGCTGTAGGAATAGCGTTCATGCCGTGTTTCCCATTGATGTATGTGGTCTAACTTTTTTACTTGGATCGCTTGTGGAATAAATATTTTGACATTTAACGCTGGTTGGTTTGTTCTCCATTCCTCAACTTTTGGATTACATAGAAACATTAATAATATGTGCTGTTTCTCACTGTATACATTTCATCTCTTTTAACTGTTTACTTATCTAGTTATTTATGTTTTATATTTTAAGTATTTTTTGTGTAAAAGACTAATGCAAACTATAAATGGACAAGTCTTGCTTTGTGCAAATATGGTATGTAGGAGAGATGTTCACACTTTTCAATGTCATGATTATTCCATTCGTAAAATACTTCTTTCAAAAAGGAAAAAGAAAAAAAGGAAAACTACAAGAAAGCTCTCTTTTATCTCTGTTTACTTCCCATGTTCTGCAAAAGAACATCAAAGAAAAAACTTTCCGTCACTCAAATAAAACTTGCATCTACAGTTGTGAGGCATCCTATAAAAGTGGTTTCTTCATAGCAACAATACAGTACCAAATTCTAATACTATGCTTAAAATATATGAGCAGAATATTTAAATATGCTACACACAGTTGCACACATTTATTATAAGTGTAAGAAACTTCAAAGTGTCACTATAAGTTGTACCATAATCTGATTATGTACCTTTTCACATTAAAATAGAGGTTCCCTATTACATGAAAAGCTTTATTTAATCAAATAAGTAAAGCTTGAACTTGTAATATCAAAATCGTAAATTGTCGAATGGCCGATTTAACTCAGGGAAACACTTCCCTTGGCCGTTCTGTGGAGTATGCCTGTTTCTCCAATTTGGAGCGATCTCAGAGTTAGTTTATTTAAGTAGGGGAGTGTGGGAGGTGAAGCTCCCCACTTGATTTCAGATGTAAAGTTGTTTTTTGATTTGGCCAAGGGAAGTGTTTCCCTTGGTTGAATCGCTGTTTGACAATTTTCAATATTACAACATCGAGCTTTACTTATTCGATTGACTAAAGCTTCAGTGATGTAATATAGACTCAAAATAGATTGTGCAGTCTTTTATTAGGAAGCTTTTTTTTCCTTATCCCAATACTCAGGTTTAATTCTCCCCAAAAAATCCCAAGAGTCTCTAAGGATGTGACTTAAGCTATTTTGAAATGGTTATAAGCTTTATCTACATATAAGGCAAAGGAATGCATTTTGGCACCTCCTTCTGACACAGTTGGCCTAAAAGGAGGTTCAGCTAGATTTTTATGCAATTTTGGAATTACAAAATAAGCTGATATTTTTGGATGCAAATTCCTTAAAAACGCATATGTCTTAAGGTCCGTCCGATGCTGCAATAATTCATCTTCAAGAAAATTGTCTATGTTTCTATATGAGGTGTTTACTTCATTGATGGAGACCCTTTCATAAACTTCTTCATCATTCAACAGTTTTAACATCTCCTTATATTTGTGGTTATCAAATATCACCATTCACCTACCCTTGTCAGGTTTCATAAATCTAACCTGATGATCTCTCTTAAGACTTTCTAACAAATTATGTTCATCCTTAGTAAGGCTGAATTTCTTGTTCTTCATTTTACCCTCACTATAAAACTTATAAATGTCTCATTCACATACATTTGAAAAAAACCTGAACAGTAGGTTGGGGAGTAGGTATAGACGTATATTTTCTCTTTAAATTTAAATAGTTAGAATAACCACAGAGTTTTAAGTTACTTCTCTCCTATTCAATTTGCTGGTATTGTAAAGCAAAGCTAGGTGAGGGTAAAATGAATTCCAAAACTGCATAGAAATCTAGCTGAACCACCTTTTAGGCCAATTGCATCAGAAGCAGGTGTTAAAATTCATCCCTTTGCCTAATATGCAGATAAAGCATTAAGAACATTTCAAAATGGCTTAAGTCACATCATTAGAGACTCTTGGGCTTTTTGGGGAGAATTAAACCTGAGTACTGGGATATGGACCTCATATTTTTAACTATTGATGTGGTAGACCTTTTTTCCAGTATACTTCCAAAAAAGGGCCTAGACATGTTTAATGTGGCACTTTTAAATTTGGAATTTTTGGACCCCCAAAAAATCGTTTATTCTGAAGTGTATGGAAATTGTCTTTGTTAATATTTATGTGTGGTTCAAAGGTAACATCTTTAGACAGAAAAAAGGAGTGGTTGTGGATGAAGCTTGTTCCACCATTTTTGCAAACCTCATTATGATGTCATGGGAAAAGGAGTTTGTGTTACACTCCCCATTCCAAGAACATATAAAATTATATCTGAGATTCCTGGACGATGTTTTTATTTTATGGGGTGGAGGTACCCTACAAATTGAAAATTTTATGGAATACATCAACAACTTTTCCCATTTCTTAATATTTACACAACAAATAGGAAAATATTCCATTAATTATTTGGATATTACCCTTAGTAAGAACAATCACTCGAATATATACCGTAAACTCACCTTTTCTAACAATTACTTTGACTTTGGCAGTGCTCACCCTCAATTCCAAAAGAAGAGCTTGGTGAAAGCCCAATTCATTAGGTTGGTTAGTACAATGTCCAGTAAAGATATATTTGATGCAGAAAGGAAAAAAAACTTGATAAAATATTTTTAGAAAGGGACTACCCCTATTCACTGATAAAGAATATTAGTAATTATTTTTAAAACTATTTTTGAAATAAATATGAATCTTGGTTGGGAAAAGGTTTAACAGATGTAAGGCCCAACAGTACATATACACCCTCAAGAAATATTGGTGGAGATAGAGAGAATATTATAGGTGAACACAATGGATAAGACAGAATTTACAAGGACCTTTACTCCAGAATGTAGTGCAGGGTCCACTGTTATTAAAAATATTGTTGAAAAAAATATTGGGGGCTGTTGACATCTAATGAAAAAGTGAAAAAAAGTTGTGTGGAATAGACCTCTATTCACCTATAAAAGGGCCCTCAATTTAAAGAATATTTTGGAAAACAACACAGGTAGTAAGGGATGCAACAAGCATATTAAAACATGTGGCAGCTGTATGTAATGTAAACATATTTTAGAACAACCAGCTGTTTACCTGAAAGATGCAGCTAAGACTATTATACACCCTAGATATAGAAACTGTACTAGTAAAGGAGTGGTCCGTTTAACTACCTGTAGTACATGCCCAGATTTTTATGTCAGGAAGACCAAGAGGTATCATAAAAGCAAACTTATGAACATGGGTATGAAATAGGAGCAAAAACATTAACAAAGCATTATATAGACACTCCATTAACAGTTCTAACTACAAAGGGTTTTTATTTGTTATGTTAGAGAATGTGACACCTAACCCAAAACGGGGGGGGGGGCATGAAAAGATCATGTACAGGTAAGGGAGAGATGGTGGCAAGTAAAGTTGGATGCCAAACACCACCTGGGGATTAATGACAACTTATTCCTAGTTTCAGTGCTAAAAACAAGGGCTAATAAATGAATACATTTGTAATATCTACCTTTACCAGCAGTACCAATTTTTGGATCCATTTTACAACTACTGTTCTTGTTGGTATTTGTTTGGATTTTTAGCTATTTTTCTCCAACTGGTTGTATTAGCTAAGAAAAAAAATGTGTTATATATAAATATCTGAAGCTATTTCTCTTCTTAATGTAATTGACAGGTATTTAGTATTATAATAATTAACATATACTTTCAAACAAAAGCTATGTTAATTCAAATATAAACTAAAATTAGATTTGTACCATTTATTCTGTTTTTTCATTTAACTCTGTTATGACAGTTATGAAGCAAATATTTACTGTGTTAGTAAAGGAAATATAAGAGTTACACTATTTTAAAACATATTTGTTCATATAACTAATAATAATTTACTAATAGATTCTACCATTTCTTCATTATGAATTTAACAGTACTATCATTAAATATTAATGAATTAAAATACCTTAAAAAGAATAACTGTGCTGAAATAATTAGAAAAAAATCAGGCTCAAAATGTTCAAGAAACTCATATTAAATATTTAGATAAAGACAACTGGAAACCATACCAATATACAATCTTGACTCAAGCTATCATTACAAACAAAAGAAGAGAAGTCATGATTCTATGGAAAAATCATGTTATTCCCCCCCACATTATTTGCAACTAAAGCCAAAGGTAATTTAATCATAGGTGGAAATGTCAAATCCTTATTAAATGAGTTTGATTCCAGTTCTTCTAGGAAATTGAGAATAATGACAAGGGCAAGAAATATGAAAAGGATAGATTAAAGTATCCATTTAATATAAGGAACTATAAATCTTTTAAGTTTTACACTCCTAAGAATGGAGAACATCGACATCTGTGCAGTAACTGAGACCTGGTTCAAGACTCCAGAGAGCACCCCTGCAATACCAGGCTACAACTCTTACCACACTTTTCAGCCACTAAACCAAGACTGAAACACTAAAGGTGGAGGAGTGTCCAGATTCACCAAGGATATTTACACCTCCAGGCTAGTTGCCCAACACAATGCATCTGAAATTCTTCAGGTGCAATTAACACTAGGTAAGACTGCAATCCAAATTGTAGCTTGCTACAGATCCCTCACCATGCCCCAAGATTCTCACTACACCTTTCTAAACATACTGGAAAATATTAAGATACAACCAAACACCCTAATACTGGGTGATTTAAACTACCCTGCCATTAACTGGGAAAACTACTCGGGTACCAACACCTTTTCCCAACGGTTCTTGGAATTCATAAATTCCAATGCCCTGGATCAACTAATCCATTGTCCCACCAGGGGCTCCAGTATCCTAGACCTGGTCATTACTAACATGGGAGATAGATGCTCCACACCAGCGGTCACCCCTTCATTGGTCAGATGTGACCATAAGCAAATCACCCTTGACATCCACATCCCACCCCCCAGTAAGGAAACCTTTGTAAAAAAATTTCTCCAAAGCCAACTTCATGCCACTTAAGTCAGAAGTGACAAACTTCATGGCACCTATGCAGACAGGAGCTGAAAGTTTGACTTCTGAATCCTACACTAAGGCACTGTACGAGCACATCCACTCGTGCATGAATCTTGCTATTCCAAATAGAACCAAGATGCTCTCCTCCAAAAAAGGAAGCCAATATGGTGGTCACCTGCCATAAACAAACTATACAACAAAAAGAAGAAACTGTTGCAGAAAAGAGGAAAATCCCAGGATGCAAAAAACTCCCTTACCAGCCTCAGTAAGAAGCTGAGATCCCTCATAAAATCCTCCAAAGCTAGTTACAAAAATGAAATTGCCAAAGATTCCATAGACAACCACAAGGTATTCTATAGTTATGTCAAGAATCTAAATGACAATGCTCAGAACTGCTCTGAGCTACAACAGAATGGCATTAAATATACTGATCCCAAGGATATTGCCAATATCCTGGCAGATCGACTTAGTGCCAACTTCACCACCCTCTCACCCCCTAAAGGGCCCATCTCAATACCACAAAATTGCCAAATTCCGGTAATCATGGCCACACAGGTAGAAACAGTACTCTCCAAAGCTAAGAATACAGCATCCATGGGACCAGATAACATCCCGGGCAGTGTACTACATGAACTATGAAATGAACTGGCACCTCATCTAAGTGTCATGTTTAATCATAGCCTCACCTCAGGCTTTATGCCCACTGAGTGGCACACAGCTACAGTTATTCCACTCCACAAGGGGGATCCAACTTGGATCCCGGGAACTACCACCCCATCAGTCTGACGAGCCTGATCTGCAAGGGCATGGAATACATTATCATGGAACTTATAAACAAAGACATTGGCAACCTTCAAACACTAGACCCCACCCAGTTTGGGTTTGTGAGGGGCCAATCTTGTCTCCTGAATCTGATTGACTTCTTCAAATCAGTCTCCAGAGCTGTGGATAAGGATAAGGCAATCCACATAGTCTTTCTAGACCTCATTAAGGCCTTTGACAACATCCTCCACTCTGGAATCATAGATAAACTTACTAAGCTGGGCATAAATCCCTACATCACTCGATGAATTGCAACTGGCTTACTGACAGAACCCAGACTGTAAAAGTAGTCTCCAAATCCAGCTCCAGACAAGTGACAAGTGGAGTACCTGAGGGTTCAGTCCTGGGACCGTTCTTGTTTGGCATCTACTTCTCTGAAGTGCAGGCCAACACTAAGGGACTCTGGCTAACAAAGTTTGCAGATGACTGCAAACTGGGAGCCATTATTGAATCCCCAAATGATGTGGATATTCTACAAAAGGGCCTTACAGAAACAGATGCTTGGTGCCAGAGCCATGGGTTCAAGCTTAATGCCAAGAAATGCATACTTACCTCCTTTGGGAAAAACCATGTACCCATGAATTACTGCATAGGTGACAGTACACTAACCACTGAAAGTGTGATGAGGACACAGGTGGACAGTGGTCTCACCTTCTATAACCACATCACCACAACAGTCCGGAAATCCTTCTATGTGGCACACCTCATCACTAAGGTTTTTTCATCCAGAAAAAAGGAGATCATTGTCCCTCTGTACTCATCACTCATTAGACCCATTATAGAGTACAAGGCCAAATTTGGTATGTACCTCACAAGACATCTGCAACAGCTGGAAAGGCTGCAGAAATACCTCACTAAAAGAATCACAGGCCTAAAGCATATGCCCTGTGCTGACTGTTTAAAAAAACTGCAGCTATACTCTAGACGTGTCCAACCTGCGGCCCATGGGCCGCATGCGGCCCTCAGAGCTCTTCCATGCGGCCCTCTACCTCTATCTCCAACATCGATGTACGCATGTCCCAAAACACTTTTTTGTTGTGTTTCTTGCACCCGTGACCTGTAACTCTAACATCGGTGTGCAGATGTGCCAAAGTATCCTTCTAGTTTTGATTTTTTTTTGCTCCAAAGAAGGGTCTGTGTGTTCATGCCATTATTTCGTGCCAAAAAATCAGTGTGTGTGTTCTTGGTGAAGATTGACTCCTATATGGATTTGCCGCCATTGCCTTTGAAAGGGACAGCACTTAACCTGTGTTACTAGGTAAGTATGGAGTGAGTGAGTGCATGCATGAAAGCAGAATGTTTGTGTGCGTAAGTTGAAGTAGAGTGAGTGTGTGTGTGTTTATGTGTGCATGACAGACTGAGAGAGACACATGCACAAAGAGGCTAACGACGATCGGTCTACCTACTGAACACAAACAAGTTAGCTCACAAACATATCCTACATTAAAAGTGCACTTTCATTAAATTACATCTTTCCTGACAGGGAGAGTGTTGTGTTGAATATGAAATCATAACTCTCAACTGTATGGATTTTCAAAGAATGTCTGGATTTTTGCCTCATCTTCCATTTTGTGTCTTTTGCTTAGGAAATAAGTAGCCATCCAAGGTAATGCAGTTCCAGGGAGTAAGAATGAGACAGCAGCCTAGGGTTAATGGGTCAGTAGTGGATTGACTAATGTGTGACTGTAGCATATAAAGTTTTTTTTTGTTTTTTGACAAACAAAAAAGCACCCAGCACTGTTTTATCATTGGGGGGCTCTAAGCAGTGGTAGATTGGACGACAGTAAGCATATCTTTGGTGGACCATCAATACTGGCAAATCAGGTGGGCACAATGTCATTTTTTAAATGTTGGGGGTTTAGGTGTGTATGTGTGTGTTTGTGTTGGGAGTGCTGCAACAGTAGATGATTATTAAAGAAAGTGACTTGCAGACTGTGGAGAATATGTTTATTTGTTTCAAAACCTGACATTTGGGTACTAGGCATGCCAAAAGTAGATTTTAAGACATATTTTCTTGCCACTTACAGTGGATGGATATTTACATTTAATGGACAATGTTAGCAGTATGAATGTGGTCCTCTAGGGATCTGGAGGATGCCAAGTCTACCACTGCCAATGTCTTGTAAAGTGACCTGGAAATGGATATTGGGATGCTACTGAAAAAATACAGCAAGTGGGCTTTGAAATATAGTTTAATTAAACAAAGTGCACTTGCAATTTACAAGCCATAATTTAATTTATTTCAGGTAGTCCAGATCCTGGTAGATTGTATACCATTAGACTTAATTAGGGAGAGCTGTCATTCTGGGGAAATAAGCAGCCCTAGTTTCAGTAAAAGCTCTGTGGTTGTTTGCAGGTAGGAAGTTGCAGGATGTGGAGGCAATGTGTTTTATTATTTTTAATGCATTTGTCATTTCAAAGCATGGCTTTCTTTGTTACAAAAGAAGGCAGGATTGAATGAGCCATATAATGCTTAACTGACAATGATAGGATAGAAACATTATACATGGTGTATAATGTTTGCAGCTACAACTGTTTCAATGGTGTCTGTGGTGCATAACTATTTTTGGGCGTGTGTCACACTTTTATTTTTCGCTTTGTCCAGATTTCTTGCTCTAAGGTTGAGAGGTATGGTTCCATGCTAAATTAGAAGGTTGTATTTACCTTGGAAGACTTTTTTAGCATAATTATGAGAAACAGCTTTTTTAATATCTCTGCTTATTTCCAATATAAACTGCCATGTAACCTTGCAAATAACTTTCTTATTAGGCTACTTTAATTCTTTTGGAATTGACAGGTATGCTTCATTGGTTCAGACGTAAGCATAGAGTGCTAATGTGACTTTGATTTCTTGCAGCAGTCTGTGGTTTACTTATCACAATAACTTTTCTGTGTTTCTGGGTGTGTGATCAATTTAACAGTTTTAAAGATGTTTTCCAAAAATAAATAAATACATAATAAATAAAAAAAATAATCCTCTCTGCACTTTGAGCTATTGACAAAGTCTGGGAATTTGTTTTTTTCAAAAGCGAAGGTCAGCATTATAGCCCAGTAAACTGTCAGTCTGTGAATAACGTCTGCACAAATTAAAATGTCTGAATGTCAAATGGCTTTAGATAGGACGGAAGTTATATGTTTACTCCAGTATGTAGTATGATCTTAAGAGAGTTTATGGATTTCTTATTGATTTACTTGTTGCTGAGCAGTTGTTTGTTGATTTATTGATGGTCCTTTTGGTGGTGGGAAATTGCATGGATGAATCCATCTTTTTTTCAGATATTTTGACTTCCAATTTCATTCAGTGAGTCTGTGCCATGTGATTACCAAGGTTGCCTATTTTACAAGTAGGGGCTCCTTTTGTGTGTGTAAGAGAGAGAGAGAGAGAGATTTAATATGTATACTGAATATATTTTTGCAAATGGAATTCTTAGTTAAATAGGCCCCTCTTCTTCGGCAAGTAGACTTGAGTAACCAATATTAGATCTTAGCCATCCAGCTAGGAAAGTTTAGTATGTGGATTTTCCATCTGGTTTGATGAAGGCTATGCTACTTACTCAAGGAGTACATTTATGGCTATTCATCCAGTTGTCATGTTGCTGAACTACTTTGATAATGAGAGGAGCTTTTTACAGAAGTTGAAGGATTTTGTGTCAAGAACCTGTCCATACAAAGTGGCTTGTTTATGTTGCAGTAAAGACTGTGATCTTTGTAGTGAGCGTTTTAAATATAACCAGTATTTCTGAGGTGGAGAAAGTCCATTAAGGCAGGATCTTTCTTAGCCTGGAAAGCAAGCCAGTGATGAAATTTATAGGGGCCAGTGAGAGACAGAGGAAAGCAAGAAGCTTTTTAGTCTGTCTGGATAACTAAGTGAACGCAGTCCTTTGACCTTTTTTTATCAGAAATGGTTGTAGTCTTTCTTTTGGCATGGTATTTTGCTGAGGCACATGCCAAAAGGGGCATTGCACTCAATAATTGCTCTTGTAAAAAAAGAATAAAGGGATGCTATGACCTCTTTGTCCCTGGATGATACCTTTACTAATGAGGTGGGCCATGTAAAAAGCTTTCCGTACAACGGAGACAACATGGTGGTCAAAAGTCAGGCTTCTATCAACCTGGGTGCCCAAGCACCTCATGACTGATTGCGTCCTTACAACATTGTTATTAATGTGATAATTTGTGGGGATATCACTCCCTCAAAGGGGATGATGGTGCATTTTTTGGCATATAGCTTGAGGCCATGTTTCTGGCACCAGTCATTTGTTTGGGTGAGACCCTCTTGTAGCTTATTCAGAATTGTTTTATTAAGTCAGTAATGTGAATTTTTTACTTTATTGCAAATTTGTTGGCTTATTTTTGTGGATTATAGTATTGTAGGACTGCTAATATTGACATTTTATGTATTTGGACTGCTGGAGTGGTTTTCCCAGTGAGAAATGCTAGTGCTGTAGTGAATATCTGTTTATTTGTAAAAAAAAAAATATATATATATATATATATATATATATATATATATAAACTAAGATGTTAGAGTTAACTGTTAGACTAGAGAATTAGAATTAGAACGAGAATAAGAATTTTAAGGCAAATATTAGGCATTTATTACATTTATTCATTGTTCAAATGCACCTACAGTACAGCCAGGAGATCAACTTTGGTCTCCTGTGGCAGCGAAAGAGTTAACAATATGATATATTTTATATGCGGCCCCAAGACAACTTCTGTTCACTCAATGCGGCCCCAGCAAGCCAAAAGGTTGGACACCCCTGCTATATATAGCGTATCATTTACTCAAAGGTAATCTCTGCTTAACATACAAGGCCACGTCAAACCCTGAGCTGTTGGACATGCTCCACTTAAAGAAATCCCAATCCCTCAGAGCCACACGCTCCAGGGATCTAAACCTTGTTATCACAATGAACAAAACATGCTGGAGGGATAGGTTCCTGACCCAGAAACCCCCTATACTTTGAAATAGACTGTCAATACATGTCAAGCAGAGTGCCTCCTTAGCCCTCTTCAAAAAGAACCTTGACGATTGGATAGGAGATAGGAAATTCACCCAGGGGATCATGTCAGTCACCCTGCTAGACAGGGGTCCAGGGAAGTAAATATTGTGGGAAGAAATATTCGGGGAATTGTTTGGCTAGGCTTGTATAGGCCCTAGGGCTGATAGCCTAGTACAAACATAGGTCCTTAATATTGTAGGACATATACCCAGATTCACATATAGGAACAGTAAGAGTTTAAAAAGAATTTTATGTGTGGAACATTCATCTATACAACGGGATATCTCCCGGGCAAATAGGCTAGGTACCTATAGCTGTAATAAATGTAAGATGTGTAAGTTCATAGTTAAAGAACAGAGTTTTAAGCATCCCACGATTGAGTATATCTTTACACCCAGGTTTTATGCTAGTTGCAATAATGAAAATTTGATTTATTTAGCAACATGCACACATTGTGCTGCATTTTATGTTGGGATTACTTTGAGAAAATTAAAGGATCATATTTATAACCATATTTATGATATTAATAGACAAGATATATGGAATGCTTTGGCAAAACATGTTGTTGAGCACGTGAATCACAGTTTTAGGTTTAGAATACTACAGTTGGTAAACAAAACTAACAGAGGGGGCAATAATATGAATTACCTGGAATATGTGGAGCTCTCTTGGATTTTTAAGCTAAGAGCCCATATTGAACTGGGACTGAACCAACATATCAGTATTAAATCAATATTAGAGGCTCGTAAATATTAGACACTGGGTATTTATATGGCTTACTATTTATCTATCATTATATATACATATATATTATTCTAGTCACAATACTATATTATATTTTATTTTATTTAGTAGATTGAATGTAATATATTAATTGTTGCTGATATATTATCATATTTCATGACATTGATTCACATATGGATTAGACATTTGTATTTTCAGTACAGGTATTTTTAGCTTTTTATTTTCTGTTTTTGTTTATGTTTATCTTTATCATAACATGTTTTAATTGTGAATAAAAGGTCTACTACATTCATTTATGTTGATACTGAAGCTGGTTTGCTGTTGCACTTTATGAGTTCTGTCCTTTAAGGGCTGAATGCTTTTATTGATTGATCCATGTAATTATTCAATTAGGAGTTACTGAGTTTAGTATTTAGACACTGAGATATGTTACTTGTAGTAAGATCTGAAGAAGCGTGCTATGTCTTGCACGTGAAAGCACTTATTTTATTTAATAAACACTGGATTTTTTATTGTTTGTGGTGGTCGTGTTCAGTTTTATATTTATTTTGTTTTCGTTTTGGAACCACGACCTTTGGACGGCTACTGGATTACTTTATACCTAGTACAAACCTATGAACCTATGAAATATGGCACTGAAACTAGAACTGATATGGAACTAAAATTTAATATAATACTATGTCCTGTTTTGGACCATAATACCCTTTACCTTAACATTTGAAATAGATTTTACAAGTTACCAATACAAGTTACCAATAATAAATATAATTCCTGTTTACATTACCAAATTAAAAGAATTCAAACCATGACCACTCTCAGAAACTGAACTCTTCATGCAAATTAACAAATATAAGAAGTTAAGATGTTAATAACATCATAATTTGGGACTCATTTAAATCTTTGTTGTATGGCAGTCTTTAACATGATATAAAAGGGATGTAAAAGAATGGGATACAAACTTACTAGACATCCAAAACAAATTAATAGAAGCTAATCCCAAACTTAAATAATGACATAAAACTATAATAAATTATATAGAAACATTAAATAAGAAATATTTAGAAATGTTATCTTTTAAGATATCCTTAGCAATAGAAAAATTAAAAATAGCCTTACCTGCTATGTCATCAAAGTACATGGATAATCTATATAAAAGATACAGACTAGATCTAATCATATCTTAGAAATAAAAAATGCCAAAATAATGAAATATGTACTGACACTGGAGAAATATTGCAAGCATTAAGACATCAGTATCATTAAGTCGAAAGCAAATACTAAACAACTATCTTAAAACAGATATAACATCATTTATCGATTAAACTATCTTAGAAAAAGCTCACCTAAACTTAAAAATAATATGCTCAAACAAATCTCCCTCAAGGAAAGCACCAGCAAAATAAAACAGCTTAAACCATAAACATCTCTTTGTATAGACTGATTAATTTTTGAATTTTATTAGTTCTTTCTTCAATCCTAATAAATAATTTGTGGGAAAAAAAGATCTTTCCTCAAAGCAGTATATATTGTTTCAGAAAATTCTCATAGAGGTACAATGAAAAGAAGAAATTATACCCTTATTGAAATACTTATTAACAACTCTCACTTTTAAAGATAATAAAACCCACTATTATGTTCATCTAATAGGCTTATATCATTACTAAATATGGATTACAAAATTTTTAGGTCCATATTAATGGACAAGTTAAAAGAACTCATCACACATATAAACAATACTGGTCAAGCAGGTTTCATATACAAAAGCCAGAGTTTAGATAACATTAAAAGAATAATGAGTCTTATCAATATGCTAAATAATAAAATACAAGAAACTTTTTTCATTAGTCTTGATATTGAAAAAGCCTTTGATTCACTAAATTAGGATCATACCTCTTAACCGCTTAGAGTAAGAAATCTTGACAAAGCCATAAATAATGTGGGGGGGGGGGGGCAAAGGTCCAAAAATAAGGACAATTTTTAATTATTACTCTTATAAACTTGGAAAGTTGGTAGAATAACACATTTTGCATTAGCATACATTTTCTGATGAGCATGAAGTCTGAAACTCAAATATCTGCCATTATTTTCTGACTTCAATCTTTAATAACTTGCCAGTGATTTGACAATTTTATGAAACATGGACCAAAAATATGAGGCAAAAATATGGACATGCTGCGAAATCTCTACAGTTGACAGGTATGATTGGGACTGTTTATTTAAAGTATTAGAAGTATTTGATTTCCCTTCACACTTTATCTCTCTCCTAACTCTCTCTCTCTCTCTCTCTCTCTCTCTCTCTCTATATATACATATATATATTAAATTAAAACTTTAAAAGAAACCAAAGTTACAAACTATGACAAAAATTATAAATACCATATCTAACTTAATCTCAATGTTGAATCTCTTTTGAAGACAGATTACAGTTAATCAAAATTATCTTATTTCCAATCATATTGTATATAACCCAACCTTTAGCACCTTCCTCAAATAAAATCAATCTAAAAAAACTTAACTTATTACTACAGTTTCTTTAGTTCCCCAAGAAACATTGAATAGCTCTTCACTATCACTTAAGATCGTGGGATTCTGGAGGTTTCAATTCTTCAGATGTAGAGTTTAAAAAAAAAACAGCATTAAAAAAAATGCACTAAACTGGATGGATGCCATTTACAACTCAAACTGGAAAACCTATATTTTATGCTTTTTAACCTCAATAAAATGAAATAAATTAAATTATTTGGCTTTATCTTTGTAAGTATTTTCAATATAATGAAACCACAATGCAAATTTGTCAGCTTATTTTAAAACAATTTTAATAAACAATTTTAGTAAATATAGAATTGAAATTTGGTTTGAAAAGTTAATTCCATTCAAGATAATAAAATATTTGTTGGGGAAAAACTTATCAGCAAAATGTTGATAGCTAGTAAAATAATAATTTTAATTGCTGGTTAAATTGTATTGATGATGTAAAGCTGAAGACAATACAGTCATTCTCTGAGTGAAATCTAGATCCATGAGATTGGAGAACCCTACAAATAGTAGAATTCATACACAAGATATTTTCCTTTATGTGCTTCTTACTACAGTGAAATTCCTACACCAATACAATTATTTCTAAAGTTTTATATAGCAGTTTTAAAATTGATCATCTAACCTCTAATATCCATACAGTCTTTACCAAACATAATAATTTAACAGTAAATTTTGGAATTTTATTACTATGGATCCCAACTCATCCTTTTCTGAAGAGAACAAAACACAGTTACTGAAATCTACAAAGAAATCTTCTTAGACAATTTATTCGCACATTTTTCACTTGGAAATTACGCATTCGTAATACTCAACAAAATAGTAAAATTTAATAAGGAGATACACATTGACTATTAGAGGTGTAAACAAATTTGTAATGCTGACTGGATACATACCTTTTATGAATGTCCTTTAATACAACTTTTTGGAATAAAACTGCAGTTTTTTTCAAGCTTTGTGGACTGATTCTTTTTCTATAAATAATTACTTTGTTTTATTTAATATCCTAGAAAATAATGCAATGAATATCAACAGCCATTATCTAACATGAACAATTATAACAGTGGCAATAAAAAGCATAATAAGTTGGAATAAGTGCTCACCTCCACAATTTAATGAATTTTTATCATTTTTCTGGGATATGGTATTCAGAGAAATTAATATAAAGAAATTTAAAGAAAAATATTTCCTTCAAAAATCCACGGAGTAAAGTTTTGCTTTTTATAAATACTTATTTTCAGAGTGTTACCTCTACAAACTGATTTGTTATGAAAATGATCTTATGTTAACTTTAAAATGTTTTTCATTCATTATTGCATTCTTGATTTATTCTCAAAGTTTTATTGTGACATATTCGTTTTGCAGGCATGTATGTATATAGTGTAAATAGTTAACAAATTAGAGCTTTTTTTCTTTGTTTAATATCCATTCTAAGTAACTAGAGAATATTTCATCTCTTCATTATATTTATATCATTAGTCACAAAATCTCAATAAAAGTTTTGAACAGAAAACATATTTTAAGTTTGGCACATAGCAAAACTCCTTCAAATCAATTATTGTTAGGAATACTGAAACACACTACAAGAAAATAAAATTAAAACCTTTAATTCATATTAAGACATCATCATCATTCAGTTTCTCATTAGAAATATTAATCAGTATCTTATTAGTGCCTAAATCAGATTGCTCATTTTTATCAATGCAAGGACAAATGCTTGTTTTGTGTCTCTTTTTGTGAGGATACTTCCTACTAACTCTTCTTTTTCTTTTTTTTTTTTTGTGAAAGGCTAGTAGTTCCATATGCACACAGAGGAATCTGCTCAATGAAACAGTTGTTTGTGTATGTTTTGCAAACTGGATTTCTTCCCCAAATCCAAGTTGGAATAATTTGCATTTACAGTAAAGGAAGACCCCTCACTGGTATCAGAGGTTAATGGCCCTCTTTGTTTTATTATAGATGTAGCATGAGGTGTCCTATGCTTGCATCAATTAGCATTAGATTATTATGAATTACAAACTTCTAGTAGGCTTCAAGGAAAACTGTCTGCTCATTTGATAGTCAGCAACATCTTGCTTGTTATTTTTTTAAACTTTCTTCATTTTGACTCATAATCTTTGTTTGGAATTGCCCTAAAAAGGTTGACAAATCCATGTATTTTAATGGCATAGAAAAATTATAAACCATTATTTTATATGCTGTTGAGGCCTTATTGAAAGACTCTGTTGCTCATAATATTAAATGAAAGTCTTAGCAAACAACATGGAAACTGTATGTTGCATATCATGTCATTGTTGTAATAAAACTGAATCATCAGCACCTAAACCTGGTTGGAAACTTATTTGGAATCATCTAGAAACCATACCCACTTTCAAGTATGGTTTTAAATATTATGGGTCCATACAGCTTCCCTGAACTAAAGCAGCCCAAATCATTCTTATTGTTAGATAACCTACTGATACTCTGGTGCATATTAATTCTGCCTCACTGAGGCATTGTTCTGCTATTGTGAGGCCAACATTTTTAATCTCTGTCAATGTTTTCTCCCTCAATTCCATCAATATTTTAAGTTCCATCTAAGTTTTTCAAGCTCTGAGAAAGCCATGTAATAAAATACTATTGCAGCACAATTGTACTGTCTTGTATTTAATTATCATAAATGGTATGGAGTATTATAGGGGGTACTAATTCCAGAGGCACCCTGTACAAAGAGGCCAGTCACAAGTGGAGACCCTCAGGGATCAGTCCTTGGACAACTCCTTTTTGGCATTTACTTCTGTGAAGTTAATGCTAATATCAGTGGTCTCTGGATGAATAAATTTGCAGATGATTGCAAATTAGGAGCTATCATTGAATCCCACACTGATGCAAATGTTCTCCAGGAGGGGCTGACACAGACAAACAACTGGTGTCAGAGTCTTTGACTAAAACTAAATGCCAAGAAATGCATAATAGTATCCTTAGAGAAGTCATCCACCCCTGGTAACTATCATATTGACAATACACCCCTTAGAGTTGACCCAGTAGTCAGGGACATAGGGGCACTCATAGATAGCCTTTGATCATCATATGTCTAGAGTATTGAGGAAATCATTTTATGTTGCACAACGTATGAACAAAGGTATGGCATCTAAGTCCAGGAACATCATTGTTCCACTGTATTTGGCATTCATCAGACCTGTCATTGAATATAATGCCTCCTTTGGTATGTACGGAACCAGGCATCCCCAGAAACTGGAACATCCACAGAGGTTCCTCACTAAAAGAATACAGGGCATAAGTAAAATGCCCTATGCAGACTTTCTCAAGGCCATATCCCTGTATTCTGTCTTCTTCGGGCTTTTGAGGGGAGATGTATGCCTGGTATACAGAGCATTGTCACACAACTCTGATGGACTTTCTGCATATCCACAAAACAAACAGCAACAGAATTATCCATTCTAAAGATTTGAACCATGCCTGTGATATAAATAGGACTTGCTGGAAAGACAGGTATGTATCCCAGAGAATACCCTGTCTAGGGAACAGGCTTCCCATCCATGTGAAGCAGAGTTCCTCCCTAATCCAATTCAAGTGCAACTTGGACAATTGGATGGGGAACAGGAAAGTCATTCCTGGTTTAGCACCTATGTCTCTAATGGACACAGGCAACCTGTAAATGGTTCATCTCTGGCCTCTGCTTATAAATGTTTCATTTCCCAAACCCCTGCTTACACTTATCAAGGGTATCAGAACTTGTCAGAGATTTGGGATGCATGGCTAGACTTAAAAAGGCCCCTGTGATCATTAGCCTAGTAAACACCTATGAACCTACAATTTTCTGAAGTAACTGAATTTTGCTATGTGAGTCATGTCACTAGATAAGGATCTTTTATCAACTATATCTTTCAAGAGGTGGATAAATAATTCTAGTGTTCTGTTTCAGCTGGATACATTTTTTTCAAATGAAGGGCCCACTTACAGGATCTGTGTTAATGACCTTACAAAGGAACTTTTAATATGCCCACAGAAAATTAAATGACAGCTTTGCATTAGCATCACTCTTCAATGTATTTGTCATATATCAAACTTATTTAACAAATCTCAGATGAGATTTCTGGTCAATATAACATTCCATTAAAAAAAAAAATAATAGAGCTTTTCTTTCTCAACATTGTTAAAATTGGATGCCTCTATGGAGCTAGCACTCAACTGCATTCTTTAAAATCTCAGCTGGAACATCTAATGCTGTGCACAAGTACACTTCAGGAAACCATTACCATGCCATGATAGCTCCAAAAATGGGCCGGCCAAGCACAAAATATAGCAAGCAAAATAATATACTTCGACCATAGACAAAAATAGTCTTTCACCTAAAATACTTCATCCTGTGGACAAAAAAGTTAAAGAAGCAATACAGCAGTATAGAAAGTGATCTGTTTCTTCTCACTGCACCTACTTACTAATTCTAGATATTAAAGAATTTTCTATAAACAAGTAGTGCAGATCTATACCACAAATGAATTAACAGAGCAGTCCTACAATTTGAAGGATGTGGCACAAATCCAGCTAAATATCAACAAACTGCAGGAGTTTCCAGAGTTGTGAAAACCACATGCAATGTGTAAAAAGTGGTAAACGCTAGTGTATTAAACTAAGTGGTCTACCTAATATTGTGGCAATATAGGGTCCAGTATGAAGCAAAGCTGAAGGGATGATGTATAATTTATAGTACCATTAAATGAGCCAAATGCTCCTTTTAAAGTGCCTTGCTTGAACTCTGCTACCATAAGTATATGTAATATTGGTCTACAAATATTCTAAGTACTTTTCTGGCATAGCAACTGATTGAACTGTAGCATATCTCAAACATGTCTGGATATCTATTTCCCCCAATCTTGTCTGTAGTTTAATTTCCATCATAACAGAGTAACTGCTGGTGCAATGGGGGTGATGGATTTGGGATTTGTTCAACTCTTTGTTAATGGACATTGCCAACTGAGTGACTTTCAATGAATCTCTCACTAAAGTGTTGTGATAGATATAATATGGCATAAATGAATCAATTTGCTAGAAGACCTCCCAGAAATACTCCAAATCATATAACCTTAGACTTCAACCTTTTTATAGACTGCATCACATGAAGCAGGCATGGGTCAAAGAAAATTTTCTCCTGTGAATTAGATGACACACATGTCTACTGGTTTGAGATACCCAAATTATCCAGCTGGGATTTTATTTTACTTTTTAACTACAAAATAACTGCTCCAGGTGAGAGTATTGATATTTCTGATTCAACTTCAAGGCTGCTAGACATATTATAATGTTCACCAGTCACAAAATGCATATTTTTATTTGTTTTTTTCAAAAGGTGGAACTTTGGGGGTGTCATATAAACTTGATGCAAAGGTGCTCTGTAGCTACCCTTCCATAGCAGGTATAATCCCAGCAAACAGCCATTTCAGATGTTACCTACTCCTCTCCCCCTTTTGCCTCCCAAACTACTTGTGTAGTCAGCACTGATGGGTTGACTGTGGTCCTGTTGTGCTCTATTGACCGTTAGTATATATTATGTATTGGTTAAAAGTGGTTCTAGTTTCCAGGTTGCTGGTAATTATATTCACTGTTCTGCTCTCTGCCATGCCCAGTCTAGTCTCAGTACATAATACAAGTGTTGGGCTGAAGCTGTTGGTGTCATTTACCTAGTTTCATGCAGTTAGGCTAACTTAATCTGCTGTTTAGTACTACCAGTAGCAGTGTGATTCATGAGACAAGCTGGGCTCATTGCAGAATCTATGAACAGCCCTCCCTCCATTACTGATTTCATTCCTCACTCTGTAAATGTAGCCTGTTCGCTGCATTATCAGAAACAAAAAGCAATGGAGTAAAAACAAGCGGAGGAAAAAATAAATAGACCCAATAGATATTAACTAAGGGATCCAGTAAAAAAATAAATTAAGAACCCCAGATCCTCAATTAATTCATTTTTTCCACTAAAGGAAAATAAAAGCAGCTAGTTTTTATTTTATCGTTTCCTTAACTATTATTCCAGAAGAGGCCATGGGGGGGGGGGGGGGGCTTTCTTTGTTCTCAGAGTTCTGACTGCCCTCTGGCTGGACTCTGCCTTGTTACCAGTTTATGTATTTCATACTGTTTCTGAATTACAAGTGCTGCAGTCCTGCCTTTTGGCCTTACTGACTGCCAGAGTAACAGCGATCTTTGGTTTTGGCAGCAGATCATTATTCTTTACAGCATTCGATGTAACGCTGTGTAATACTAGCAGTTTCCTTTAAATTAGCCAGGCACCATAAGTTACATGCCAAAGGAAAGGCTAGTTTTCCATGTCGGAGAAGTACATTATTTGAAAGAGAGTTCTAAAAAGATGCACTTTAAAACAGGAGGAAGTCAGTGAGTAGTCAGGAAAATGCATTCTAATATAATAAAGCATTAATATTTTAATATATATTGATTAACAGTACATTCAGTCAATAGAAGCAGAGAAATGGGGTATCATTCATCAATGTGGAAAACACAGAAATGTAACTAAATAAATCTACATTCTACAGATTCTGCAGTTTGCTTTGAGTTGTATTAATTTGTAATATTGCTGTCATTATGTATGACAGAGAGAGACATATATAGTTATTGTGCCTTGTGGAAAGCTTCCACAATTTGTTCTTCTCATGAAACAAGAAAACCACCACATAGTAGCATCCAATTATTTATGCTGAACTTTCAAATATTTGATAGCTGATATGGTTACAAACCTTTATTAGAACAAGCAGCTGGTATTGTCCTACAGATCATCTTTACATTTGCTGGGAATTAAGGGTTCTCCCAGTCTAGAAGGCATAACAGGCAACAAACTATTATGGAAGTTGTTTTTAACTTGTAATGATTTAAAGGTTAGCATATGCATAACCTGGATTCACCCTAACCCCCAAAACACAAATCAGGTTATGATGCCATACTGGAACGGATTTTATGGAACACATTTTTCACCAGAAAGGATGACTCTGCCCATTAAAGTAATTATCTCAGAACACCTTAACAGTTATTTGTAGATTAGACAGGTGCAGCTACAAAAATGGTGTGTGTTAACATAGCTTAGCTGGATGTCAGATTTATGAGATATACCTGGAGATTCACAAAGAACCCCATCACTGGTTATAATAACTGTGGTAAAAATAATTTGTTTACACAAGACTTGTGTGTGTGATTTGTAATTCAAGGACATATTAGCAGAAATAAGGAATGACCTCAATATCAGCTACTTTCAATGTCTTTGAATAGCCCTTAACTGCAGTGATTACACATCAGCACTTTCCTATGGTAGTCAACACTGGCGGCCCATGCATTGCTTTGGCACAGCATCCACCTCATTCAATCCCCCACACATACACATATACATTTAAACAAACACACACGCACACAAGCACATACACACACACACACACACACATATATATGTGTGTGTTTATGTATATATATGTGTGTGTGTATATATATATATATATATATATATATATATATATATATAAAAATTATATAACACACACACACACACACACACACACACACACACACACACACACACACACACACACACACACACACAGGTTCACAGTGCCTAATCCAAAATTCTTTGGACCAGCTGTGTTTCGAATTTTGGAATCTTTCGGATTTTAGAGCCCTCAGTCAACTAATTATAAATACAGCTTAATTAGGAGTCAGAAATTACAATTAATGTTTACTGCTAATAGTAGGTGATAAGACAGTAGTGAAACTACATTGCATTGGATAAATCTTGTATGCTGTGCTATGGGGTCTATATTGAATCAGTGAACGCTTAAAAAAGTGAACGCTGATTCATCGACCCTAATTCAGCGAACGTTGAAAATCCCGAACTCCCGGAACAGCAAATTTTTTCTCAGGGAAAAAAATCATTGGGCCGGTTTCGGGAGTTTGCCATTTCCTCCACTGTGGTGCGATCTCGGAGTTGGTATATTTAAGTAGGGGGGTGTGGGGGACACAACCACCCACATCAGGGGGTGTGGGGGGCTTTAAATACTGTTATAGATTTTTTTTTTTTTTTTTTTGGACCAGTTTTTTCCCTGGGAAAAAATCGCTGTTCTGAGTGTTTGGCATTTTAGAGTCGATGAATAAGCGTTTGCTTATTTAATATAGACCCATGCTATGAAGAATTGAAACGACTCATTTTCAAAATTCAGGTGCACATTTATTTAGTGTAAGAGTCAAGATTGTTGGAACTACTCACTGATCCCCCTCCACGCACACACACACAGACAGACACATACAGACACAGACACACACAGACACATACACAAAGACACACACACGCACACATGCACACACACACACACACACACACACACACACACACACACACACACACACACACACACACACATATATATGTGTGTGTTTATGTATATATATGTGTGTGTGTGTGTATATATATATATATATATATATATATATATGTATGTATATAAAAAATTATATAACACACACACACACACACACACACACACACACACACACACACACACACACACACACACACACACACACACACAGGTTCACAGTGCCTAATCCAAAATTCTTTGGACCAGCTGTGTTTCGAATTTTGGAATCTTTCGGATTTTAGAGCCCTCAGTCAACTAATTATAAATACAGCTTAATTAGGAGTCAGAAATTACAATTAATGTTTACTGCTAATAGTAGGTGATAAGACAGTAGTGAAACTACATTGCATTGGATAAATCTTGTATGCTGTGCTATGGGGTCTATATTGAATCAGTAAACGCTTAAAAAAGTGAATGCTGATTCATCGACCCTAATTCAGCAAACGTTGAAAATCCCGAACTCCCGGAACAGCAAATTTTTTCTCAGGGAAAAAAATCATTGGGCCGGTTTCGGGAGTTTGCCATTTCCTCCACTGTGGTGCGATCTCGGAGTTGGTATATTTAAGTAGGGGGGTGTGGGGGGCACAACCACCCACATCAGGGGGTGTGGGGGGCTTTAAATACTGTTATAGATTTTTTTTTTTTTTTTTTTGGACCAGTTTTTTCCCTGGGAAAAAATCGCTGTTCTGAGTGTTTGGCATTTTAGAGTCGATGAATAACTGTTTGCTTATTTAATATAGACCCATGCTATGAAGAATTGAAACGACTCATTTTCAAAATTCAGGTGCACATTTATTTAGTGTAAGAGTCAAGATTGTTGGAACTACTCACTGATCCCCCTCCACGCACACACACACAGACAGACACATACAGACACAGACACACACAGACACATACACAAAGACACACACACGCACACATGCACACACACACACACACACACACACACACACACACACACACACACACACACACACACACACACACACACACACTGGGTGTAATTAGAAGGTGTTACAGAAGGTTCAGGGTAGATCATGGAGCAACAAGAAGGACATCATCATCGTCACTGTTGCAATTATTGTGATTGTCATCATCAGGTTGAAGACTGACGTCTAATGATGAGCAAGAAACATTATTCCTAGGTGACAAAGCCAGTGCTGCAGCAGACAGCATTATTAAAGACTTCTTGAAGTGCCATCTGTCTCATTAACATAGTTTTCTGTTGAAGAAGTCTCTCTTTAACTGAGTAAATGCCCAAAATCTCTTGCTCACTGATAAATTCACATTGTTCAAGGCCTGCAGTTAACTGTTCACACATTTTGGTGTCACAATCAGGGGCAAGTTAATTCCAAAAACATTACTTTTCACAAGAAGTTTGGCAGGGGGATGTGTGAAGCAGTTGTCCAGAAACAATAACATTTTACAGTTTTCTTCCAGCCCAGCTTGCCTGCAATGAGCTTGTGCCTCTGGTACGAAGTGGTTACTGAAGCAGCCAGAAAACATTTCTCTGGTAACCCATGCTTTTTTGTTTGCATAATAATGCATGGCTAAATGCCGTACACCTTTCAGGCATCTTGAATGTTTGCTTTCTCCAATTACTGCCAACTTTCCCTTGTGTGTGTCTGGAGCATTGGCACACCCAAGAACAATTAACCTGTCTTTAGCATCCTTACAACCTCTTGGTGCTTTCTCATGAGCTAATCTTAATGTTTTTCTAGGAACATAATCCCAGTAGAGAGCAGTTTCATCTGCACTGTAAACTTTCTCAGGACTTTGATTTCCATCAGATATTACCCTGGCAAATTCATCAATGTAATTTTCAGCTGCTTCGTGATCAGCCTGAAGGTTTTCACCACAGATGTTTGGATATTTTAAACCATTACACTTCGAAATTTCTACAGCCAACCTTCTGAATATTGACAATCACCTTCAATCTTAAGGTCTTCATGATATAATCTTGCTTGTTTCAGACAAACCAGTCAGTGCCATAAGTTGACTTCTTTGTTGCCGAATCCACTCCATCAACACATGGTCAAGGTCTTCATTTTTTGCTTTATGCAGTGTTTTCCTATCTTTCATTAGTTTATGGTCATCACTGTCACTATAACACTTGAATAACTTGTCTTTCTGCTTCTTTAAATCATATACAGTGGTAATTCTGACACTATATACTTCAGTAAGATGCTGCACGGACACACTATGATCAAGCTTCTGCAATAACTCCACCTTCTGCTTTATTGGTAACCATAGATGCTTCCTTTTCTTTTTGTTTTTCTCAGTGTTACCCATTGGAGTATGCACAGCTCTTTTAGACATTTACACAGTGAAATTAAAGACAAAGCAATAAAAGTATCAATGAACAGCAGACGCACTGCTATGAGTGCGAGCATCAAGCAGTGTGCAGGGCCAACAAGTGCTCAGTGCAGTATTATCTGGAAAACACTTCAGATTTTGGAGCTTTTCAGAATTTTGGATTCGGGATTGTGAACCTGTAAATATATATGTATATACATATATGCACACACACACACAAACACACACACACTCACATATATATTGAGAGTTTGAGGTGTTAAATGATCTTATATTCACACAGACACAAACACACATGCATATCATGCCCCCTTACTGATCACCTATACACCAGAATTCCAGATAGACACACTCACACATAAATTCTCATATACAGCCACACACATGCACCAAACTAAACCTGTCTGCTAACTTCCCTGGCACTTATCTCTTCTGAGATGTTGTTCATTAACAGGAGTGACTGTGAGGGCCATGGTACTTTATGCAGCTGAGCAATTGTGTAAATGCCTTACCCAAACAGTTCTGGGGTAGAGAGCATAATGAATTAGTATTTCAACTGGAGTGTTGCAAGTCTTCATGCTAAAGCATACTGGTAGGGCTGTCTGTGAATCTGAAACACCTAACACGGGAGGTACGCTATGTATATATGCCAAAAACTCTAAACCCATATGGACGAGACCATATGATCAAGTTTTTGGAAACTCAAAAATCAAAAGTGAATAAAAAAAAAAAACACACAAAACATTAAAACAACATTTCTGTAGGGGGTCAAGCCCCTCTGCACCCCCCACACAATCTCCTACTTACATATATGAACTCCGAGATTGCACTACAGTGAGGACATCGGAAACCTCCCATTCTGTGCATCTGCATATAGCGCGGGATGGGAGATTTCCCTAGTCTTCACTGTAGTGTGACCTCAGAGTTGGTATATTTAAGTAGGGGGGGTGGGGGGTGCAGGGGAGTTTCCCCCCTGCAGAAACATTGTTTTAATGTTTTGTGTGTGTTTTTTTTTATTCACTTTAGATTTTCGAGTTTCCAAAAACTCGATCATATGGTCTCGACCATATGGGTTTCGAGTTTTTGG
>NC_056744.1:735238383-735285883 GCF_019279795.1 Protopterus annectens
GCTCAAGTGCTTAGTTTGTGGTAATTCAGATCTAGCAACTCGTTACATGCTACACTCTCAGCGCACTAGTGTTTTGTGATGGGGGGTACCACTTTAGGAAACTGCACATAATGCCAGGTATGGTTCTTGTACAAATTCCTACATCTTCAAAGTTTTGTTTCCATTTTTATGATGGTGTCTTGTAATTCTAATGTATATTATATTCCTTCATCTGAGGGATTAGCAGTATCCCTAAGTTAAATGAAAAGAAAATAATGTACTGTAATTTTTAATGCTACCGCATATAAACAATATAAATATCACATGTATTTGCTCATATACATATCTGGTTTTAATCAACAAGAGCAGACATTGATATGAGTGAATGCGTTTTAATGCTGTAAAAAAGTTAACATTCAAATGAAGGAACTTTCTTGTGTGAGATTACAATGCAGCAGGGTTAGGAAATCTGCCCTTACCCCACTGTTTTATGATCCTGCAGTTGCTATATACAGTTAGCAGGGGTAGTATGGGGTGCAGGGAGACTTGCCACCCTGAAAAAGCATTAGTTTTAGATTATGGAGTTTTTGATCATTTTAGATTGTCTCCAAAATGATCATAGGTTGGTACTAGGTTATCATCCCTAGGGCCTATACAAGCCTATCCATAACAATTCCCTGGCTATTTCTTCCCACACTATTTACTTCCTGGACCCCTGTCTATCAGGGTGGCTGACATGATCCCCTGGGTGAATTTCCTTTCTTTCATCCAATCGTCAAAGTTCCTTTGAAGAGGGCCAAAGAGGCGCTCTGCTTGACATGTATGGGTATTCTACTCCAGAGTCTGGGGAGTCTTTGGGTCAGGAACCTATCCCTCCAGCATGTTTTGTTTATTGTGATGACAAGGTTTAGATCCCTGGAGCATGTGGCTCTGAGGGATTGAGATTTCTTTAAGTGTAGCATGTCCAACAGCTCTGGGTTTGACATGGCCTTGTAGGTTAAGCAGAGTTCACCTCTGAGTAGACGATATGTGACAGAGTATAGCTGGAGTTTTTTAAGGTGGTCAGCATAGGGCATCTGCTTTAGGCCTGTGATTCTTTTAGTGAGGTATTTCTGTAGCCTTTCCAGTTGTTGCAGATGTCTTGGGAGGTACATACCAAATTGGGCATTGTATTCTATAATGGGTCTAATGAGGGATGAGTACAGTGGGACAATGACCTCCTTTTTTCTGTATGAAAAACCCTTAGTGATGAGGTGTGCCACATAAAAGGATTTCCTGACTGGTGATGTTGTTATCGAAGGTGAGACCACTGCCCATCTGTGTCCCTAAGTCTCTTATCACACTTTCGGTGTTTAGTGTACTGCCACCTATGTGGTAATTCATGGGTCCATGTTTTTTCCCAAAGGGGATAACTATACATTTCTAGGCATTGAGCATGAGCCCATGGCTCTGGCACCAAGCATCTGTTTCTGTAAGGCCCTTTTGTAGAGTATCTCCATTATTGGGAGATTCAATAATGGCACCCAGTTTGTAGTCATCTGCAAACATTGTTAGTCAGTGTCCCTTAGTATTGGCCTGTATGTCAGAGAAGTAGATGCCAAACAAGAGTGGTCCCAGAACTGAACCCTGAGGTACTCCACTTGTCACTTGTTTGAAGCTGGATTTGGCGTCAGCTACTTTTACAGTGTGGGTTGTCAGTAAGCCAGTTGACAACCCATTGAGTGATGTAGGGATCAATGCCCAGCTTAGTAAGTTTATCTATGATTCCAGAGTGGGGTATGGTGTCAAAGGCCTTGGCAAGGTCCAGATAGGCTGTGTAGACCACCTTACCTTCGTCCACAGCTCTGGAAACTGATTTGAAGAAGTCAATCAAGTTCAGGAGACAAGATCGGCCCTTCACGAACCCAAACTTGGGTGGGGTCCAGTGTTTGTAGGTTGTCAATCTCTTTTTTTATAAGTTCTGTGATAATACTTTCCATGGACTTGCAGATCAGGCTCATCAGACTGATGGGGCAGTAGTTCCCGGGATCCAAGTTGGATCCCCCCTTGTGAGTGGGATAACTGTAGATGTGCACCACTCAGTGGGCAAGAAGAAAGTTAAGAAGTCCTTGGGTGTCTGTCTCCATCACTGCCTCAGTCATTGTGGCCAAAGCTGTTTCATTGGATGATCCATCTTTTGCCTTCTGGTTCCTCTAGCTGCAGCTCTTCAGGAAGCCATTAATGAATGGGAGATTGACATATTCCCTGTAGCTATAGGGTTGATTCACTGGGCAAGGAAAAAACACTTTGGTTGACCTTGCAGGTATGAGTGGTTGAAGGTATACTGCTTAGCTGGGGTAAGGTACCTGATTCCTAGGCTAGTGCTCCTGTCATGAGTCAGTCCCATTCCAGGGATTTCCCTAGGAAGGAAAAGCAGAAACTTAAAAATGTCTTCTCCTGTGTCTGTTGTTGAGTCAGTTCTAATAATAGCACCATTTAAAAGAGGGAAAAACTTGGCTAGGCTTGTAAGGGCCTCAGGGTCATTAGCCTAGTAACCTCTTATGATCCTGTGAAGCTTGGTTGTAAGCAGTCTGCTGTCTAAAGACTGTGAAGATGCAGCCTGCACTGACAGACATTCCATTGGCCTAGACAGAGCGAGAGAGAGAGTTTTTCTTTTTTTTTTCTTTTACGGACAATATGGCTCCTTGTTTGCATATATGCCTACAAAATCTTGCATGTTAAAGGTCAAAATAAACAATAAGTGATATAAATCCATGGAAGTATGACAGTGTTTATGAAGTAATGTATGTATTGTGCTATTTTCTTTTCTTAAAAATGTTTATTGGTTGCGGAAAACTTGCATACCTCACAATTCAGATTTTTGTCTCATATTTTCAGTTTGTTTCTCATAAAATTGTGTTCTTTTGGCAAATCATTGAAGACTGAAGTCAGAAAATAATGGCAGGCATTTGAGTTTGACTTCATATCCTCAGAAAATGCATACTAATGCAAACTTTGTTGTTCTATGCACTTTCTAAGGGGGTCAGGGGATGTATGTGTTCATACCTATCAACTGTACAGATTTCCACAGAATGTCCAGACTTTTGCCTGATATTTTTGGTCTGTTCCTCATAAAAATTCAGTTTTTTTTGACAAATCGCTTGGATGAGCTAAGGATTAAAGTTACTAAATAATGACATGTATTTGATTTTCAGACTTCATATCCTGTAGAAAATTCATTCTAACACAAATCCTGTTATTCTAGCAACTTTCTAAATGTGGCCCTAGTTTGCCTTTTTCCAGATTTCTTGTGCTAAGAGATTGAGAGGTACTGTATGTGTGTGTGTGTGTGTGTGTGTGTGTGTGTGTGTGCGTGCGTGTGTGTGTGTGTGTGTGTGTGTGTGTGTGTGTGTGTGTGTGTGTGTGTGTGTGTGTGTGTGTGTGTGTGTGTGTGTGTGTCTGTTCAGCTGTCCAGGTTTTTTCAGAATGTCCAGATTTCTGCCTCATATTCCTCAGGAGCTTTTCTTCCCGGGCCTCCACTGAAAAAGGGATTTTGCACAGATGGACTATCCCAGTTAACAAATGCCAAATAAATAAAAAGAATTTAAGTTGCTAAATAATAACAGACATTTGAGTTTTAGATGCCATATCCTTTAGAAAAAAATGCATACTAACACAAATCCTGTTATTCTACAATTATTACATTCATGAGAGCAATATTTATAATCTGTCCCTATTTATTTTAGGCTTTGTCCAGATTTCTTGCACTAAGAGGTTGAGGTGTGCATATGTGAGAGTGAAATGCCCTATTTAGAGTTAGCAGGTGGAATTTATTTTCACATACATTTTCAAGGAATTTTGAGCTTCAAGGGAAGAGATGTTTACTGTTGTTCATGCTAAGTCTGCTTAAAATGTGCAACTGTTTTGTTTAGCAAATGATATCACTGTTGTGGTGTAGAATTTCAAAACAGTCTTAGTAGCACAGCAGGTAGCATACTTGCATCTTGATGTACAGGACTGTAGGTTCTACTCCCACCACATGTAAATTTGTATTTTAAGGGGGTGGAGTGCTGCAGTCCTGAGTATGTCCTCCTTTGGATGAGATGCCTAGTAACTATGAACCTGTGTTTCCGCTTGCCACTTATTCCTATTGCAATATACAAGCTTAGCATTTTTTTTAAATGTAACATAGGCAATTTATTGTTTAAGGGCAGTAGACACTGAATTTGTAGATGAAACACTGAAATATAAAGCTGTTTTTTAGCAACAACCTCTCCATTAGTTTCAGATCTCTTTAATTTGAAATTATTCAGATGACTTTTACTTCTACAGAGATTGTGCATATTGACTGATATTGGTAGATTGTAATGATAGACGTTTAAGTGGCCTTTTATGGTTGAAATGTTCTGAATGGGCAATTTGCCATTATTGGTTCATGTGTTTTGTTTCATTGCTTAATGGAACAAATGTTAAAAACTATAAAACACACTCTAAGTGGTGCTGTATTAACAAGGGATATAATTTGGTTATTATATATTATAATTAATAGAATCAGGAAGGTGAATCAAAGCAGTTATGCATGGTTCTGAAATGTGTGCAAGTGGCCTATGATTTGAAAACAGTCATGTAAACTTAACCTGCCACTGGCCAGATGCATTTTCTTTGAATGTGGGTTTAAATGCTGTTTCAGTGCATGTGAGTTTCAAAGGTAGAGAAGTGTTAATGCTAAGTCTGTTTTCATTGTAAGACTATTGCTTTGTTTAAGTTTAGCAAATGTCTATCAGTGTTTGTGCTATAAAATAGGAGGTTACTAAGCTATTGGCCCTGAGGCCCTAAAATCTGAAATAGAAGTTGAAAATTAAAACCAAGTATCTGTAATCATTGTAGAAGTAATGCATAAAACAGTATGCACACAGAGAGTTTTGAACAGTGTTTATGGCAACTGGGAAGAAATAGCCAAGTAATGGGATACTGGAATGGATGCGTGTGTGTGTTGGGGGGGGGGGGTTGAAGGGGGTGGGGTTGGGGGGTGGTGCTTTGAAGGGGGTGGGGTTGGGGTGGTGCTCTGGGTTTGTACCCCCCTGCAAAAAATCCTGTGGGCTCCCTTGCTTGTGAGGTACATACCAATGGGACATTGTACTCTATAATGGGTCTAATGAGGGATGAAAAGCCCTTAGTGATGAGGTGTGCCACATAGAAGGATTTCCTGGCTGTTGTGGCGATGTGGTTATCGAAGGTGAGACCACTGTCCACCTGTGTCCCTAAGCCTCTCATCACACTTTCGGTGTTTAGTGTACTGCCACCTATGTGGTAATTCATGGGTACATGGTTTTTCCCAAAGGGGTTAACTATACATTTCTTGGCATTAAGCTTGAGCCCATGGCTCTGGCACCAAGCATTTGTTTGTGTAAGGCCCTTTTGTAGAATATCTATATCATTTGGGGGATTCAATAATGGCTCCCAGTTTGCAGTCATCTGCCAGAGTCCTTTAGTTTTGGCCTGTACTTCAGTGAAGTAGATGCCAAACAAGAGCAGTCCCAGGGCTGAACCCTGAGGTACTTCACGTGTCACTTGTCTGGAGCTGGATTTGGAGCCGGCTACTTTTACAGTCTGGGTTCTGTCAGTAAGCCAGTTGGCAACCCATTGAGTGACGTAGGGATTTATGCCCAGCTTAGTAAGTTTATCTATGATTCCAGAGTGGGGGATGGTGTTGAAGGCCTTGGCAAGGTCCAGATAGGCTGTGTGGACCGCCTTACCCTCCTCCACAGCTCTGAAGATTGATTTGAAGAAGTCAGTCAGGTTCAGGAGACAAGATCAGCCTTTCACGAACCCAAACTGGGTGTGGTCCAGTGTTTGAAGGTTGTCAATGTCTTTGTTTATAAGTTCCATGATAATGTGTTCCATGCCCTTGCTGATCAGGCTCATCAGACTGATGGGACGGTAGTTCCCAGGATCCAAGGTGGATTCCCCCTTGTGGAGTGGGATAACTGTAGCTGTGTGCCACTCAGTAGGCACAAAGCCTGAGGTGAGGCTATGATTAAACATGACACTTAGGTGAGGTGCAAGTTCATTTTGTAGTTCATGTAGTACACAGCCCAGGATGTCATCTGATGGATGCTGTATTCTTAGCTTTGGAGAGTGTGGTTTCTACCTGTGTGGCCATGATTACCGGAATTTGGCAATCTTTTGGTATTGAGATGGGCCTTTTAGGGGGTGAGAGGGGGGTGAAGTTGGCACTAAATCGATCTGCCAAGATATTGGTAATATCCTTGGGATCAGTATATTTAATGCCATTCTATTGTAGATCAGAGCAGATCTGAGCATTGCCATTTAGATTCTTGACATAACTATAAAATGCCTTGTGGTTGTCTTTGGAATCTTTGGCAATTTTATTTTCGTAACTAGCTCTGGAGGATTTTATGAGGGATCTCAGCTTCTTACTGAGACTGGTAAGGGAGTTTTTTGCATCCTGAGATTTTCCTCTTTTCTGCAAGAGTTTCTTCCTCCTGTTGTATAGTTTGTTTATAGCAGGGGACCACCAGATTGGCTTCCTTTTTTTGGAGGAGAGCATCTTTCTTCTATTTGGGATGGCACGATTCATGCCCGAGTGGATGTGCTTGTACAGTACCTTAGTGTAGGATTCAGCAGTCGAACTTTCAGATCCCATCTGCATGGGTCTCATGAAGTTTGTCACTTCTGAATTAAGTAGCATGAAGTTGGCTTTGGAGAAGTTTTTTACAGAGGTTTCCTTACTGGGGGGTGGGGGGGGGTGGGATGTGGATGTCAAGGGTGATTTGCTTATGGTCAGACCTGACCATTGAGGGGGTGACCACTGGTGTGGAGCATCTATCTCTCATGTTGGTAATGACCAGGTCTAGCATATTGGAGCCCCTGGCAGGACAATGGATTAGTTGATCCAGGGCATTGGAATTTATGAATTCCAAGAACCGTTGGGAAAAGGTGTTGGTACCTGAGTAGTTTTCCCAGTTAAGGGTAGAGTAGTTGAAATAACCCAGTATTATGGTGTTTGGTTGTATCTTAATATTTTCCAGTATGTTTAGAAAGGTGTAGTGAGAATCTTGGTGCATGGTGGGGATATGTAGCAAGCTACAATTTGGATTGCAGTCTTAGCTAGTGTTAGTTGCACCTGGAGAATTTCAGATGCATTGTGTTGGGCAACTAGCCTGGAGGTGTGAATATCCTTGTTGAATATGGACACTCCTCCACCTTTAGTGTTTCGGTCTTGGTTTGGTGGGCGAAAAGTGTGGTAAGCGTTGTAGCCTGGTATTGCGGAGGTGCTCTCTGGAGCCTTGAACCAGGTCTCAGTTACTGCACAGATATCAATGTTCTCCATTTTTAGGAGTGCCTCGAGAGAGTGCATTTTGAGGTTTAGACTTCTAGCATTTAGCAGCATTACCTTCAGATTTTGCATGTTTGTATCTGTTATGGTGGTTGTTTTGTCCTTTGAACCTTGCCTAAAAAAGGCACTATGGGGTAGCAAGAGCTTTAACCAGTAACCTGAATCCCAGGGGGGACAGGTGCAGACCATCTCTGGCAAAGCATCATGGTTTGTCGATCATGTCTTCCCAGTCAGACAAATACTTTATCCCTTTTGAATGACACCAGAAGCTTAACCAATTGTTGAAGTCAATCATTTTGTCCTTATACTGTGGTATCATTCTGGGTGATGGCAGGATGCTACCCAGGGCTAGGGTCATACCTGCCTGGGCCACATGATCCGAGAGATCTTCCATATCTCTTTTCATGTAGTCCAGGGAGGTACATCTCAAGTCATTCACTCCAACATTGACAATGACAGAGTCATATTTGTACTTGTTGTGGAGTGCATGTGTTATGTGGCGGATTCTGGCACCTGACAGGCAGCTGACTGTAATTTTCTCTTTGTTCAGCCTGGTGAGTGGGACATCAGTGTGCCTGACTATAGAGTCACCTATGACTAAAGTGTTGGGTACACATGTTGATGTTGGTGGCATGGTGGGGTGGTTACTTTTGCCTTGCAAACACAAGGTGCAGGGTTTGATTCTCACATGTGATAATTGGCTAGGCTGAAAATGGCCCACAAGGGCAGTTAGCCTTGCACTAATCTATGACATGTTGGTTTCTATGACATTGTCTTTCCTTAGGGGCTGTTGTTGGGTGGCACACTGGTGTTTTCAGCTATGTGCCACTTTGGTTGTGACTGGTATTTGTTTGCTTTTCAGCTTCAGAGGTCCTTGTTGCTTGGCCAAGTTAATGTTAAGGACCTCCACATATGTGGGTTTAGTGTTGCTATGTGTGGGTGTTGATGGTGTGGGTTTTGAAGGGCTATGTGTTGCTTGAGGTGTAGTGCAGGTGTTAATCTTCTTCTCTTGACTGTCTAGCACAATCTTGGCTGGAGAGAGAGCTTTGCTTCAATTTGGCTATGTAAGTGCATCTCTTGCAGGTTGTAGTGTTGGGTGGTAGGAGGAGAGGGTTGTCTGTGTACATGAGGTAGTTGCTGCATTGCCCCAGTATGCCCCAGATTCATCAGGTGGACAGGAGAAATCACTGGAAGCTGACCCTTGGACATGCCTGTTTAGGTGCTTTTTTTGTAAAGTACAAGAGCTGTTTTCCCTTACCTTTTTAAAGTACTTTGCAATTATAGGCTGTTTAATGCCTACGATTAATTTCTCCTTATTGACAAGGAGAGTTGAGTGCTTGTATCAGTTTAAGGCTTCCTAGTGCTTTCCAGCAGGTTCTAGAGCAAGTGCTAGTCACAGGGGTTCAGATTTTAGTGCTACTACTGAGAAACCAGCTAGTTCTAAGGGAAAATTTGAAGAGCAGACTTTCTGGCACCTGGAATAGTTTAACCGTAGCCCAGCGGTGCTGCACAATGCGAAAAATCTGCAAACACATGCATTTTAAGCCAGAAAGTTGAAAGGGACAGAAATCAGCCCAAAAAGGCTAATACAATTGCAATTTCAGAGTTGGAAATCACTCCTCTAGTGTTAGATAGGCAGTACAATGCTCACCACCCCCACTGGTAAGCAGTAGGACTTCCCTCTACCACAGCAAGGTCTGGATAGCTCTGAGCACAGAAAATAAAGTCATGAGACAAGCAAAGCCTAGGATCTGGACTATACTAGCTAGGAAGCATGGGAAACGAGCAAACAAGATAGTATTTTTTTTTCTCTTTTTTTGTTAAAACAGGCTAAACAATATATATTTTACATGGATACAGTTAACCATAATCAACATACCCGAAAGTTGATATCACTGATGCTGACAAAAATAGATCAACAAAGTAAACATCGATGAGTCACTATGCATGAATGAGGAATGCCCTCACAGCAAGCTGTAAAAATTAAAAACAAATAAATAAATAAACACATCATTTATTGCAGAGGGGGCAATTCCCTTTGTGCCCCCACACCCAGTGCTAATTATATATACTCTTAGACTGCACAGTCCCCAGGAAAGGGGCACAATCCTCAACCCCAGAGTTGTCAATCTCACAAACCTGTCAACCAACTTATTTGTTGATGAAAGTGCATTGAAAAACATGTTAACATTCAGTAGTTTTGATCATATGTCATATCTGTACATGTTACTCAGAGATCATCATACCTTAGAGTAGAGGGTATACTCTGAGATACTTCACCCTAAGATGTAGTACATATATTTTCACACAGATTCAGACTTCAGAGGGAGAGAAGACATACTGAAAGAGGATAATCCTTAGTTTAGAATATTTGCAGTCATGACTGTGATTAAATATATTTGTAACATGTACATCATACTTTGGAGAACTCTTTCTGAGCTCTTATTTATTTAATGGCAGAATTTGCTGATTAGGCAGCTTCTAGGATGTTGTGATGCTGGAGGAGTACAGTTAATAAAGCTACATAAAATTACCTCACTTTTAATGTTCATTTGTTTCATTAAACATTTATAACATATCATTAAGCATACAGCATGAAAGGTAATGTATTCTAAAGAGAACTTCATGTGAAAGGTATCTCAGAATGTTTCTACATGCTCCTTACCTCCCCATATGATGGCCATCAGACCTCCCCAGTTACATCTCAGATATTTGGCATTCAATTCCTATTAATGGCAATGTGGTCATTGAGTTAGGCTAAAACTAGGTGGTAGGAGTCATCATCTAAGCATGTTGTCTGTGCCTCAGCTGTTGATGGACAATGAACCTCCTCTGACTATCTGGTCTAGCAGCACAGGAGGCCTGGTGGGAAGAAAATATATCACTATCCATTCTCTTTCAGTCCCCACCTCTGCCACTTCTCCCAGTCCATCTGTGTATCTGTGTGCTATTTCAGGAAAACATCAGCTATACAGACACCTGGGTCATTTGTAAGAGATCCTAACCCTGCTTTCAGATGTCTGACAGGAGCACTTATCTCACTGCTGGGACATGCTACACCTATCCCACATGCATGTGCATGTGTATGCTTAGGAAGACTGCCATCATTGGCTTGGCAGATCCAGGCTCATGTCTCCAATCTTGGCTTTTTTTTAGAGGCACACAAATCATTCATTACAGGGAGAATCAGCCAGCTTGGACTACCTCTCCCTCCCTTGGATTGGTGTGCCTGCAATGGCTATGGATTCTCATTTCCCCTGCCCCACTCTTCCAATGCACACTACTTCAAGCTAGGTCATCTGTGTTGTAGTCATGACTTGATCCCTCTCTGACACAAAGCTGGGAAAGTGCTTCTTCTTTGATTCTTTGTTCCCTTTTTACATTTTTGTATTACTAAAGCATGTTATGAACCTGATTTGTAAGACATGCTAGTTTGCATCAGATGGCCCATACTGCTCATCAGTGGATAGCTCTCATTTAAAATGTTTATCTTTTATGACCTCTGCTTGGGAGGTAATGCAAGTTGTATATTTATATTTTGCTGCTTGTTTTACAGTGATGAATACGAAGAAGATGGCTTCTGCCAGCCATACAGAGGAATTGCATGTGCCAGATTTATTGGAAACCGGACAATTTATGTTGATTCTTTACAAATGCAAGGAGAAATAGAAAATCAAATCACAGGTATGCAAAACATCTTTCATTTCATTTATGAGGCTGATAATTTGAGCGCATTATTGTTCTTACATTTTCAGAAAAAAAAACATATTCCATATCATGTATTGTAGTGTCACCTGTAATGAAAATTTAATTTTATTAACTCTGAAAAAAAATCAAGTATGCGAGTGCAGTAGTGGCTAAAGGGTATCAAACAAAGCTCATTCACTTAAATTCCTTTTTGCAGTGATAATGTAACCTCTGACCGAAACGCTATTCCCATTATGGAATGACGATTAATGATAAAATATCAAAACAACTGAATGAATAGTTTGAAAACTGAGAATGTGAAAGGGAATATAATTAATAGTAAACAAACAAAACATGCCAAGGATGAAACCAGAGTGTTGTTGATAAATGTTTTATTGAGCAGTTTTGTCTCCCAAAATTAAAGAATTCATCAGAATAATATAGTACATCTTCATGCAACTTAAATAGCCAAGTAAGTATGACTGGCAGTATGTAATCAACTAATCAGCCCTCTGACTGAGCAAACAAGCCATTGCAATTTGTTTTTTTTTAATTTTTAGATAAACGATAATGCTAAAAAGTATTTTTTTCCTTTTCAAGTGTTTTAAAATTATGTACTTCTAGATTGTAAATAAGATTATTAATATTGTATGTGGGTTGTTTTTAAGCATTATAGTATATCTAAAATGTTTGCATTGATCATTTTATAAGTTTCAAATGTAATATGTATGGTGAATATCTCTCATCCATGTTATATTTAAAAGTCATTACTGGGTAAAACAAAAAAAATAGCTGTTTATTAAATGTACAGATATGACTTCATACTATTCTCAAAGCTAAATTTTAAATATTGAGGTTTTCATACCATTCTGTAGTTCTTACTTTAATATTTGTTTACTTGTCAATCATTTGTGGCTCAGTGTCCACCCCTACCCCATGTTTTAGCAGATGTATAGTAGTCAGCTCTTACTGTCTTTGACAAACACAAGCCAGGACAGAAGAGGAGCATGTTTTGTCTGAAAAGCAAGAGAAGCATACAGCAAGTTAGGGTGCACAGCAGTAGAATTTAAAAGCAGCCTGTGAGATGTGAGGAGCTGTGGAGAGTGGAAAAGGCACATGGAGAAGTCTAACACACAGAGTTTCAGAAGGAAGAAGGAAAAAGGAAGTTTTATTTGTTCATGATAAAATATAAACTAATATTAATGTTGATTGATATAAAGTATATACAGCTAAAATATTCCCTAACTGATTAAATTATCTGTCCATTCTGCATGCCTGAAGAGACTTTTGTAGCAACTGTTATCTCAGATTCACTGCATACTGAACTGTGAAGTTACATGGGTTGTTTTGTAACATATCAAAACAATGAATGTAAAATAAAGGCCTGCTGCCTACTGTAAGCCAAATATCAAAATCAAATAGTAAAAAAAATAATGTCCTTAACTGGCACATTACCTGAATTGCAAGGATCATGCAATACAATGAATCAAGCAGGAAGTATTTAGAATAAAGTGATGGGGAAAGGAAGATACCAAATATGTTTCATGATCCTTGCAAAGTTATTGATCAAGGAAAAGTAAAATCTCTGACGGTTGAAATGGTGGCCTTAGAAGTTGATGAAAGAGTTATGCATGAAGCTGGTCAGCATTTGTGAGTGTTAGAAATGTGAAATAACGTTTGGCCATAGCCTGATTAAGAGAGTTATTGTTAGTAAACAAAGGGAAACAGGTCACACCATAATTCTTCTTTATTTTTTTTTCTTTCTTAATATACAGTTTAACTACATAACTATGGTAGTTGTGCTAAGCATGAATGTAGAATAAAGGGCAGTTTGGCTACGTAATATCTGTGATGCCTGGTGAAACTTAAGACAGGGCTGTCATTTTTCCAGGATGTGTAGCTTACTTTTAAAACTGAATAGCAAACATATAGCATGTATCCTGCAGCCAGATGTATAACTTGCAACAAATCATTTCAAGATTTGGCTGTTGCAATCTTGTCACATTTTTTGGCTGCAATCTTCTCATTATTACAGGAGAAGGTTATGATGTCCCTCAGCATACATGAAAAGGGTGGAGGAACCATTCTGCATTTTCAAAATGTGCACAAAAGTTTATTATGATTACTTTTTCTGGAAAATGTAAGCCATTAATAATGTTTGGCAGGCATAAATACCTGGCAGACAACTAGTGCAAACATATCACCCAAAAAGCAAACTTACTCTTAACAGTGTCTTAGACATTAAAGTTGAATTGAAGAAATATTGCCTTAGTTTCTTGGAAAATATTATGCAGTAACTGCAGGATTTACAACATAAGTGTTTTCATGCAGAATGAATGCAGGGTTATTCCATTACACTCTCGAGTTGGTATGCAATGTAAAACAGAATTGTTTTGCCATCAATAGTGGTGCTATTAACAAAGTCAGGTAGTATAAATATTTTTTTTTCCTTCTTGTCTGTTTACTGACAAATGTGAGTACATAAGCATAAATAACTACAGGAGTTGTATGCATGCTGTAGATTGAAACATTTAAATACTGATACTGAATAATTAAATACATTATTAGGTAAACATTTTCTGGTGTCTAGCAACTTTTGCTTGTTAATAGATGGGTTACATTTAGAAAAGATATTCCCTATCTTGGCGTAATATATAATGTTTATTGTGTAAATTCCACAAGCGCTTTCACCCTAACTCAATTGTAGGGCTTTTTCAAGTGTAAAAACAATGTAACTGTTCAGTCAGCCATCTTTAAATAACTTAATTTTGAAAAAGGCGCCAAAAAACAATCTAACCTAAATTTAAAGTAACCACACACATTTTTACAACTGTCAGGTTTAAAAATGCAAATTAAGTTCACTTTGTTCACCAAACATTAATAAAAATCAAACCAAATAAATTTCTTGACAAAACTTTGAACCAAAGTGGTATAAAATACACAAAATAACAGTTCTAACTAAAAGAGAAAAAGAAAAGGATGTCAAAGATTTAAAATACTTTAAAATTATATAAACAATACAAAAACAGTAATACTAATAGGTCTCTCAAAATATTGTTTTAATAATTATTTTGGTGGTTACTTTAAATAATTATTTTGATAAATCTTCTGCTTTTTTAATCAAATAAGGCTTAATAGAAATATGCTCATTTAGTCCTGGGGGGTGGGTGGCATTCAATCTAATTTGCCAATAGGTCTCCCTACAGCATAGCCAATTCTCCCAGTCTCCCCCTTTAGGGTCAATAGGTACTTGTTCAAGAATTCCAAAACGAAAGCCAATATGTTTAGGCTCCATTTGTAAATGTTTACTTAATGCATTATTAATATTCCCTTTTTTGATATTATATAAATGTTCATAAATTTGTTTATTTAACGCCCTCTCTGACTTCCCTGTGTAGAAACTAGGACAGTCTCTACACAGGGCTAGGTACACAATACCCTTAGTATGACAGTTATCCTTCTTTAAATAAATCCTACTGTTGCCATAATTTTTTAAGGTGATGGGTACTTCATCCAAAATATACCTACAGTACCCACACCTACCACAACTACTAGTTCCCTTATCCAAAGTAGCTGTACGTCTGTAATTGTTACTTTCGAACACCTTTTTCAGATTTGTTCCTGTTTTGTAAACAAAGTTAGGTTGATCACCTACTTTGTGTACTAAATGATTCTGGAATTTATTTAAGATAGGGTATAACGAGGTAAAGAAGATGTGTTGATTTTTACAAGGGGCGTAGACATTAAGGAGAAGAAGAGGTTTAGAAAGATTTGGGGTTAGAATAGTTACATAATACCACCTTCCCTCTTTGTCTACTTTAGTTTCTAAAATTTTGTCTTGGAATTGTTTCTTAATTATTATAGCTACCCCTGCACTGTTAGTTTTGCCTTCAGAGGCTATAATATCCCTTATCCATTTTTCCCTTTAATTTCTGTCCATTGTTCAAGAGTCAAATGTGTTTCCTGAACTAATATGAAGTTTGTTTTTGTTTTTAGGATGAGGTGTAAGAAAAGTTTTCTTTTTTTCTTAGTCTGGAGCCCTTTGATATTCCATGAGTCAAATTCCCACATTTGTGTGTCTGAGATGTTGGTGAAGTAAGTCTTGTGTGATCGTTTGTGATAATGATTTTTGATTATGTATTAATAAAATAAGATTACAAAAGCATCCTATTATTCCCGTCCCAAACCTGTACCTAACCACTACTCCCATGGACCAGGAATAAAGCAGGGAATAACTAGTTATTAACTTTAGAGATCTCAAATTCAGTAACTTATTTATATAATGAGTTTTACTCTTTAAGTGATAAATGGTAACTAGTGTCCCTGCAAATATTTTCTCTACATTGTCAAAGCTTAACAAGCTAATTCCCTTAAAAAAACACCACTAAACTATCCTTAACTTCCTCAATATATTTTGTTTAAACCTAATAGAACAGCTAGAGTGTATAATCTATAACATTAGTAACCATTAAGAGATATGAGTTTGAAAGTTGTTAGCAGAACCATTTTATTGGGTAGGGGTCAATCTAGGTTATTCAGATTATTGTATTATCTTCATTGCTCCCTATACATTATCCATTTAAGTCATTTCCATGTAGCTTAAGAAGTTGTCTTTATTCCTTAAACAGATTCAGATTTTTTAAAGAGGGACTTTAAAATTGTGGAAGATTTCAAAGATTTTTATAGGGATGTATATATGAATGTTAAGATAACATAGTGTTATATTATAAGCTATTGGTAAAAATTTAAAATTCATCGTTATCATTGAGCCAATAATAAGATCCAGTATTAATTTATGTATTTATCTCTGCTTCCTTTTTCTTCCCCCTATCGTCTATATCTTTTCTTCCCCTTATATGCATTGTGTGGGGCTGCGCCCTTACATTGATTTATTTTTTTGTTTGCGCTGCCCATCAGTACTGCCCTGTTTGTGGTGAAGCTGAGTGTATGGAGTATATGAAGGTCACTTGTGACCCACTACTTTAATAGGAAACTACAGAGCAGCAGCTCTTAAAAACCCCAGCTCTAGCATCAAAATGACTTTGTATCATTATAATTGTTGCCTGAGAACCCTGTGCAATTTCCTCCAAATCTTGTTACCCCAATCAAGGGGCTTCCCGTGCTTGAACTTTAGCAAATTGCTGCACATCGTAGGATGTTTGTGTCTTGTGAGTTTTGGAGAGGATCTTATAGAGATTCCCATAGCTGAACTAAATACACAAAGATTCTGCTGTAAGCTGTGGTGGTATTGTCTTTTTGAAGGGGCAGTCAGTTGCGGACATGACAGTAAAGAGCTGAGTGACAGTTTACAGTATATTCTAATTAAAACTGAAGAAATTTCTGTTTTACTTTAGCACTGAATTCATGTCAATTTTTTACTAATGTCTACATGTGAGCCTGTATACTCAGTGAAAAGTTTGTTGTATAAAAGAAATCAGATTTAAGTTTCCATGTAAACACCCACAAAAGCATTCTGCCACCCACAGACTTGAAGTCTTACAAGTGAAATCATGTCACTTATTTTTGTATATTCACTGAATCTGATAAACCTGTGCTAATAGAGGTCATGCTGTATGTGTCCAGCCTTGGACTTCTAAATCAGGCAGGATCATCTGTATAATAGGGATGGCTACTCTGCAGACTATGAGTTACACTAAGATGGCCTAGCTTGAAGTTAAACTCATAGAGACCGCAACTGAGCAAATGTCAAAGTCAGAAGACAAATCGGCACTAATGCGGTTTCTTCTACCAGTGTGGCATTGTGATGTAATGGATGAGTGCGCTTAGTGAAAACAGAGTTTGTATAAAATTGTACTGTGTGCTTAGAATTCTACTTCAGTGTATAATATAGAAAAATTATCTGTAAAAATGTACATGATTAATAAAGACACCCCTATTCTGTTTTTAATGAATATCATAAGAATCTCTGTCACCAACTCAGCCAATGGGGCATTAGTGCAACATCGTGCTCGAAGGAGGGTACTTCAGTAATACTGCACCCTCCCCATGCCACAATGCAGAGTCAGTAGAAATATGAGGCCTAGATACTCATTACATAGTGTGGACATCCATATGGTTTTTATACAAACATAAATCCACTCACCCTGCCAATGAGACACAAAAGGATAGCTAAATTTAATTCAACAAGCAAATCTTAATATTGCTTCTAACTAGCACCCTTGGTTGACCAGACACTGAAACCATGAGTCCAGAGGCATCAGGGAGTAATAGAACTCATGGCAGCTTGACTCTGCATGGCTTCTCCTTCACCCACACTTCAGTGTCTGAGCAAACCACCCCATGTTCCCGTCCTAAGAAGACAAAATCCCCCCTCTCTAAGGAGGTGGGATCTATCTCAAGCCAAAACAACAGAAATAAGTCTCCCATTAAAAAATGAACACCAAATAAGTGAAAGCTGTCACACCACAGGGCTTATCCTTGTAGAAAAGTGGAAGCGGTGAGTGTAGCGAGACAGTATTTTAGTTGTAGCAGTCTATTTCCGCCTCTGAAGACAGGAAACACAGGACGGGGTCTGACTTCTCTAAATTAACAGTGCTAGAAAATCGTCAATGTATGGTGACTTTCTGTATATCTGACATCTTTTAAAATTGTACATGATGAAGGGGATTAATAAAAAAGTGTAGACGGGTAAAATATTCTTTAAAGATGAACACATATCCCGGAAAAATAGTTAGAGCATGTGCAGGAGTGAAGCAGGTCTGGAAAATGGGAAAACTCTCCAAAACAGAGACAGCTGAGATGTCTACATTTGCTTTTTGGATAAGCGTGATGACATGAGTATTTATACTTGCCACAGTTTTGACACTGGTTATGTGAATGTTTAAAACTCAACAAGTGCTATGCGGTTATAAGTCTAACCGCTGCTGGTTAAAGCTATTGTATTTCTCGGTGCTCGCTTTGCAAGAGTTGGAGTGCTCAAAGTGTTTGATCCAGCATAGGGGGACGATTTCAGCATGTTACATGCCCTGGAAGTGTCATGCTTTAGCGGCTTAAGGTGTAGCGCATGCTAGAGCACTTTGGTTCTTGGCGTGGGAAAGTCCAGAGGCGGAAACAGAGGGGGATTCCTTCAGTAAAATGTGACTTGTGAAAGGATTGTAGAGGGCTATAATATCATTGCTAGAGGCATACAAAGGCCCAGGATGAGTCCAGAGGTCAAAAATTAATCTTGGAGTGTCAAAATGTGAATGAACATCCGTCCTATCATCAGCGATCACTTCGGTGAGTATATTTAACATTTCGTTGACGGGATTTTTTTGAAGACAGCAAGAAAGATTTGTCTGGCATCTTTTTGGTTGGAAATTGTATGTTTATTCCCTTCTAGATGGAAAGTTAGTGTGTTAGGGTATTTCATTTGAAATTTGATTTTTCTTTTGATCAGGAACTTGCAATACGGGGAGAGAAATTGTCTTGCTTGTCTTATTTGAAAGGGTAGATCTTGGGCCAATGTTATTATGTTATTGTTCCAGTTTACAGTTCCTCCATTTTTTTTTTACAGTCAGCAAAACTGTATTAACATCTTGAAAGTTTAATAGTTTAGCATATACAGGTCTGGGTTTATATGAAACTTGGGTTTCTCTCAATGCTCTATGGGCCCTTTCTATTATTATTTGTTTAGCTGATCCAGGGTCTTTAAGCAATATGCTGAATATTTGTATGATGGAAGGAATCAGTTCATTGTGGGCTATAGATTCTGGTATGCCTCTTATGATGATATTATTTCTTCTGGATCTTGTTTCCAGATCTGTAAGTTTTGCTTGGATATTTTGGATTTCTTTGTCATGAGAGTCAGATTTTTTGGTTATTAGTGTTATTTTCTCCTAATTTTCTGTGATTTTGGCTTCAGATTTATCCAAGCTGTCTATTATTTGATTAAAGGTGTCTCTGAATGCTTGTAGTTGTATAGATAAACCTTTTATTGCTTCTTGAATGGGAAGTAAGGCCGTCTTAATGTCCTCCAGGTTTGCTGGTTGGTCAGATTTATTTTTGTTTCCAGTTTTAGATGAATCTGGTTGTTTTATTATCTTCTGTCTCTTAGAGTTTAAATCTTTTTCAGGAGATAGTAAATCCGAATGTTTTGTCTTTGATGTGGTAGTGTCCATATTTTTATCTTCTTTCGACATCCTGCAATGTTTTTAATTCCAGTTTTGAGTGTAGATTTCAGTATGTCAAGCTGCAGAAGCACACGGCTTATGTTAACCTCTCTGTATCCTTTTCAGTCTTGCTTGATTAAAAATTTTACCAGTTATTTCTTCTTATTGGTTTTATTTAAGAGTTCTTTAGAGTTAATATTTCAAGAGAGTTTGTTGAAATTGGTTCTGGTTAGTCTTCCGGGTTATTTTTATTCCGGCTGGTTAGAGGAGCTAAGGATTAGCAGTGTTTACAGAACAGCAGCCATCTTTGACTCCGACACAGACAATATTTCTAATGCGTGTTATATTCCATTCTACAAATACAAGTTTCAAAGCAATCTGAGTTAAAGAAAAGATTGCCGTAGTGGCACAATAACCTTCAGTCTCTGCATTTGTTTTTTTTTCCTCCAGTATCTAATGAATCACATCTTTTCAACTGTTTCAGATAAATCTTTGTCTTTATATGAAGATAATGACAGCTGATAATGTAGTACAATTCACAGCGACTGGCTAGAATCTGAAGTTAGTGGAAGATACAGATGCCTTCCTATTAACTGTATAATCCATGTGCACTAGCAGGTCAGTACTGTGCAGACTGCAATAGGCTACATCTGTACCTGGTCAGGGGCATAGGCATGAGATAAGGACAGTGACAATGGGGAGAATATGAAGGTCACTACATGCTATGGTCAATGTATCTAAGGGGTAGTCTCAACAAAAATAAATGACTGCACTAAGAAAGAGAGTCACTGAAAATAGACAGCTCTGTGCTGCAAATAGTATTCAAGATGAATGCATTGCATCAATTAAACATATTTACTGGTCTGACGATGAATGCATAACTTGAAATGCTATATTCAATTGAAGTGTTTAAAAAATATGTTGAATGTTTTCAACAGACAGTATAAAGACCTGGACAGGTTGAAGGGGAAAGGAGGGTTGAGAAATGTGATCTAAAATGAAATGCTGGCTTAATACCAAAAACAGCACACTTTGCTTTTATAGACAATAAATAACATAATTTGTGCATCAGTATATTACCAGTCACACTAGGCAGGAACAGATTAGTAAAGTAAATCTCAGATGTATAGTATATCATCCTTAGATAACAGTCTGTGTTCTTAAAGTATGGATAGAAAATTAATTTCAAATAAATTAAATTGGAGAAAGAGTTGCAACAGCTGCATTCATTTAATAATGGGTAGTGGTTTTAGCTTTAAATTATATGTGAATAGGTCCTGTTTGACAATGTACCTTAAGATCTTTATATATCTGATGTAAGTTGAAAGGCAGTTAATTTTACATTTTTAGATCAAAATAAGTATTCATATTTTCTATATATAGCGGTGAGTGGAAGTAATGCATATGTGCTATTTTTTCTGTGAATTCATTTTAAATGAGTTTAAAGAGAAATCAAATTGATTGAATTGAAAGCTATCAACAGTTGCTGTACCATGAGCAAGTATTATTATGTATATATTTTAGTTTGGCAATTTCCTTGGTTTGATAAGGTGGTCAGCCAACTCAAAGTGTAGAAGTAATTGTGTAAACAGTTAAAAACTGTCAAAATAGATTACTTAGTTGATTTATGAGTTGAGACTGAAAACTATTTTATGTAAAAGTGTTAAACTACTATCTAGCTTTAATATTTCTCCGGCAATAATTAGTGAGAGTCTGCCATCTTCTGGCCTATCACTCTTCAAAAAACTGACCAGATTTCCAGGAGAAAAATGTATGCTAATGTTGTTTTTTCAGACAATGTTCGATGAAGTATATGAAAAAAAGGTAGAATAAAAAATATGGGCTAGTGAAAAATCTAAAGAAGTAGGAGATATGGATTTGCAATTTTATTGTAAAAAGTTAAGAGTTATACATGTCTATTTGAATCCCAAGTTGTGCTTACAATATCTATAGCCTTTTCCCTCTAGAGTTTTCATCCATCACTGAATGAGGGATATTGAATACTTTTTTCTTCTTTTGTTATGGTCAGAATAGTATAGAATAATGTATTTGCATCCTCTTTTATACACTAAATATAAAGCATTATAAGCTAAATTAGATAATATAACTTTATTAATATTCTAAAATGTATGTGCTGATTAGACAGATCAGTGTGCTCATTGTAAACATACTACTACTCATTCAAATAACTTTAGTATCCATGCTGAAAATGAGTATTGCTGCAAATGGCAACCACCAAACAACAGCAGTTACTTCTAAGTTTTAAGCCCTGTTGCTGTCTGAACATATGTAACAGCACTTAAACAGAAGATTGTTTTAACATAGAAAACAGCAGATATTTTTCTGTGTTGCAAGTTTCTCTCTTGCTTGGATGCAAGATATTCATATGAAGAATAATTGAGTAGGATACATTTCTTATGTTAATAAAAATTGAATTAAACAACCCATTATGTTTGGTCAATCTATGCATGACTATGGCACTACTAGTTTCAAAACTTGGGATATAGTTTATATACAGTTTGACTGATATCAAGCTTAATTAGTTTTCATATTTTCATTACACTTAAACTATGAAAAGTAGAAACCCTTATGTTAGCTAGTGTTTACCTTTAAAACATGGGCACATGGGCATGCCTAAAGTATTAAGAATGATAAGAACAGAGATTTCTAATTTACTACTGTATTAATTTCTGCCTTCTTATTTATTGTGACATCGCTCCCATTTTGTGTATGTAACTCTTGTCCTGGCATAGCAGCCATTCTATCCTTTACATAATCAATCCATTTATTGGGAAAGTTAACCCCAACTTCTTTCTTAGATAATGACAAACATGATAGATGACATGAAGTGTGCACCTGTACGTAGAATATCAAGTGTAACGTTCATTTTAACAGTGTCAAAACAACCCCAAAAGATAACTCCATCACTTTCCACGCAGATCCAAAATCACCTTTTCCATTACTGTGATTTGTCCAGTTTTTATATGTTTTAGCTATGGTTGCACTGGTTTAATACATATCCACATAATTATTTCAGCTTTTGCTCCATCCAGTTTAGCATATTTTCATAACTTACTGTATAATGGCTTTACCATGTGGATAAAAGGGACTTTTTATGCCATTTGCAATCTGTTTCTATTACTCTTAATGTTTCTGTTACCAACTGTTCTAGTTTACAGACTTATAATAACAAAATCTTTGCATGTAAACACTTTGAACATTGTATTGATTAAAGTGATACCAGTAATACCTTTCTTTGCTCTATGTGTTGTAACAAGTGTTCCAACTTCAAACTGAACAGCTAAGGGAACAAAATCCATCCTTGACAAAGGCCATTTGAAGACTCCTTTACACCTGACCCTTGCTATTCAGTTTTGGTCTAGATTTTTATGTAATTTTTGAAGCTGAGCCAAGGGGCATACCATTATTTTCAAGATAGCCGTAGAAAAGGTCATCTGTCCCATAAAGACTTTCTCATCACCTAATGACAAGAAGGCCTGCTTTTCATTTGCAATTTCAGCTGTAACTATCAATGATGTATAAATGTGAAGATAATTATTTACTTAATATGAAATCTACCTGGTGTTTGCTCAGTAATATTGCTAAACCTTGTCTAGTTTTGCTGCTGACCTTCTGAGAAATTTGTTTTCTCAGCTGACAGGAAATAAGCTGGTACAAGAGAACTCATGTGGAATCTTTACCAAATTTGAGGAGTGCAATAGTGGCTTAATTCGTTATTAAGGAGGAATATGTCCATCACTTAAGTTTAAATATAAATTAACCATAATGGCACCCATCATCTCCAGCACCCACCTGTATGGGAGTGCAGACATGGGTCTATTGTAATGAGTTTAATCACAGTCTTTCATTGTCTTTGTTTCACAAGTCAAGGATAAATAAATTGCTGGTCAACAGATTCTCAAGGGCCTTTTTTCTCTTTTTATTTTGTAATGAATATTAGGATTTTGTTTTGCCTACAAGCAAAGGGTATCCTGATAAACTTCTGGTTTTATAACTATGTATAATATGATAATTACTTTTTTGTGTGTAATTTTTCAAAATACTTTTAATTAAGAATTTTATAAGAGAAAATAATTCAGATAATATTGTAACAAAATAGACTGTAATACTATAACAATAAATAAGAGTAACATTTCAGTTGCTTGTTCCTTCCTCAGGAATATATTGTATTAGACATTATTAGTTTCTTCAAAGGCCAGCTTTAAGAAGTAGGATGCTCTTTATTTACAATTGAATATTCTCTACTCAAGACTCACCCAATATCACTCTTTCCATGCCATTTGACAACCCACCATCAAATATTTAAAAGCATATCTCGTCTCCCATAGCTCAGTGGAATGGCTCTGCCTATCTTCTGACCTCTTTTACCTGTCATTTCCTTTCTTCCCCCTCTCCCTCTACTAACCATTGAAATATAACACATTTATTTTCTCTGTAGATCAACATTATCCATCTCCTTCTTCCCCAATATGAAATACATCACTCCCTTCTGACTTTTTTCCCTTCCTTATCTTCCATTCACCAGGTTATCTTCCTTAGTCACCTCTTAATAGCATCCTTTGAAATCTGTCTATAAAACCAATTAATGAGTTATCATTCACACCATGCCAATCCTTCTGACCGAGATTTTTTGCTACAAGATCACCTAACAACTTACACCACCTTCTCTTTCAATTGCACCCAATTCCAGTCCATCATCTTACCAAATGTTGTAGCTACCTTCACTCCTAAATACTCTGCATTTGGATTCTGGCAAAGCAGTCCTCTTCTTCCTATAATTCCCCTGATTAATTTCCAAACTGTTTAAAAACTTCTAATATCCCCTCATAACACCTGGTCAACAGCCTCCATAAAAATCATGCATATATACGCAAACATTAATACTGCTATGTACTTTTCTTTTCCTTCATGGGTAGTAATATTTCCATTTCAGTTAGAAACAAAATCAGAGAAAGTGGGCATCCTTGCCTTATTCCATGACTAACTCAACTCTTCAAACATACATCTGCTCGCTAGATTTGTTATTGCGATCTGTCTTAAAGTTTGAATCCTCTTCAGCCTTTCACACCTCTCAGTTACCTGACCATCTGACTCAAGGCTTCAAACACAACTCTTATCTCACTATATCCAAGACCTTTTAATATCCATCAACATTATGTCTACTTTCCTGGGTCCCTTTCCTTTCTGATCAAGCAGTAACATTTAATAACAGTTTTCAGTGATCAGTGGATCAGTGGATAGCCAGCTGTTAAGAAACTCCATCTGTGTATCTTCTACCACCTGAAGTAGCAACCATTCAAGCTTCAGCATCATCACCTTAGGAAACAATTTAATATCAGGATTACATAATGAAGCTGGGCAGAAGTTATCTAGACTTTCCACCTCCCCTGTCCCATCATAATTGTCATTTGTTGAGATGGCTGTAACTTTCATTATAAAATGCTAGTCTATTTGTACTGCTTTGTACTACTGCTCTAGAAAAGGAATTAACCCTCATAAATGTCTAGCATAAAGCATTAAAACATAGATAGATAGAGTTACTGAAGCAATGGACAAGGAAAAACTGTATGGACCACATATCTCGATCTTTCAAAGATGTTTAACACCATCCCACACTCAGGTATCATGGACAACCTCTTCCAGCTAAATGTTAATCCCTGTGTAACTCATTGGATAGCAAATTGTCTCACAAACAGAGCACAGGAAGTTATGGTGCATGGCTCTACCACCTCCAAAAGACCTGTCACTGATGGTGTATCCCAGGGTTCAGTGCTTGGGCCACTCCTCACTGGCATTTATTTCTAGAAGGTCAAAGCTATTTTTTTTGTTTGCTTTTTTTACACCTATATTGAATTATCCCTTAAGACATATATTTATGTAAAAGAAAACAAACCCTGTTAACATGTTTCCAGTTACAAACACTATACCTCACGTATATTCTTTTGCATGGCTATTATCAGTCCAACATTGCATGAATTGCTCAATTCCTGCCTTTCATTAAACTTCAAAAACATTATTCCATGTTCCACAATTTCCATTTTCTATGTAATTTGCTCCTACCCTTTACTAAAGATCCCATTTCTATTTCTTTTCTCTCTGTTACAGTATTCAGCACTTCAATTACAGTTGATTTAGACTTTGATTTCTATTTTCTAGTATTTTTTTGGCAGCCACCAGAATTAAACTTAACAAGGCCATACAATGACTTTGCAATTCAGATCCTGTATGCTAGCTCAAAAAAATACTTTCCTATCGTACTCCCATTTTTCACCCAATATTTCTAACATAGTACGCTGTAGGGAACTTTTAAAGTCTGCCAACTCATTGGACTCCCAAAACATATCTTCCCAGTTACCCCTTTCTTCCCAATCACACCTCCAACATTTGGCATCTACCTGAGAAAAAAATCTTTGGAATATGCTTTGGGGTATAAAATACCTATGCAAATACTAAGGACAAAGTTAATGTTAAGAGTTTTAGGCTAACCAAGTTTGCAGGCTACAAACTTTGTTCCAACATAAACTTTCCAGAGTACATCAAGACCCTCCAAGAGGGCCTTTTCTAAATAGAAATAGCAAGTGACAAACCATGGACTTAAACTAAATGCTAATTAATGTATAATTGTATCTTTTGGCAAGCATGACTCCACTTGTAGCTATCACATTGGGAACACTCCCATGAAAATTGATACGGTTGTTATGGATTTGGGAACCCATGCTGAAAATGAATTGTCCCCTGATCACTACATATTCATTGTTGTAAGGAAGTCCATTTTCATCACACAGTTTATATTTAATGGTATCATGTCCAGATCCAGGGATGTCATCATTCACTCATTAGGCTGATCACTTGAATATAATGGCTCTTTCATTGTTCACCTGTCCAAACGTGTCACAACTAGAATGCCTCAACACTTTCTCATAAAAATCAAGGGCCTAAATCATAAATGTCATGCTGACCCTCATCCCTCTTCTCAGTATCATGCAGGCTACTGACAGGTGACTTCTGTCTCATGTATAGAGCTTCAACAGACCCTTTTCTGTCAGACCTGTTAAACATTCACTAGTTCAGCGTTATCATAAACATCCACTCAAGGGATCCCAATCTCTTTTGCAAAATAAATAGAATATGTTGGAGGTATAGGTTTGTGTCAGAGACAATTCTTGTATTCTACTTTTAATTGCATATTAGAACTCAGAAAGAGACCAAAGCTGTGTCTCTTGTGAGTCACAAAGAAATTTTTACAGGTCAATTAAGGAGTCACACAGAAGTTAGACAGGTCAATTAAGGTTAATTATCTGTGAACTGAGGGGGAGCTAGGAACTAAACCTTCTATTTCAGGGTTAAAATAAAACATTTCAAAGCTTTACTGGAAAAGCTCACCCAGACTCTGCCACAACTTGCTTTGAGGGAAAAGTTAGTTTGCTTTTTCTTTCTTGTATTTTGTATTACTTTATTGCCTTCTTCCATTTTGTATATTGTGGTTTGTTTTTCTTTACACTGTGTTTTACTTGTATTCTGCTTTTAATTGCATATTAAAACTTGGAATGAGACCACGAATGTGTCTGTTGTGAGTCACACAGAAACCGTGTTGCTGTTGTGTTGTTAAACAAAACTGTCTTTCTAGTTGCCTGCCCCTTATGTTAATTTGACCACATATCTCATTCCCTCCTCCCTTCACTGGCTGTTGTGAGTAAGCACAAAATTATCACTTTATGAAATCACACCCGTTCAGCTATTTAAATTGATTGGCCAACCCACTGTATTCCATAGAACCAGAACATAAAAGTACCTGCCACCTTTCAATTTATCTTGCTCATTTAAAATTAGTGGCTCTCCAGTTAGACAGCCCCCTGTTTCAAATCTAACTGCTTAGTGCTCACTGCAGTGCTTAGGATATTAACCCATTTCTTTTCATCTTACCTTTAAACATCTATTGCAAGACCACCAGATCCTGGAGACCCCACATTCTGCCTCTCAGTAGTAATTTTGGGATTAGTGCTTCTGTTTTCTCCTGGTAAGAGAAGGAACAGAGGGACATTATTTCCTGGAGACAACTGACCACCAGAAGGCCTGATTACTGCTTTATCTGTGACAGCTTGGAATTTGTGCTTATATTCTACTCTTGGTGAGATAAGGAGCAGAAACATTCCTGACTGTTTCTGCTTGGGTAGTGAGTGCTTTATGTTCCTGATTGGTCTGGTTGCTATTCAAGGCATCTACCAGCAGAAGGCTACAACAAGCCTACAGACCCTTGCTTCATCTGGGACAAGACTGTGGATCACCAAACATCTCATCTTGGGTTCGGTGCTAATTTTTTGCTTCTAGTGAGAGAAGAAACAAAGGAGCATTGTATCCCAGCACAGTGAAGCTGTGGTGAGACCAGCACTAGAAGTAGCCAGCAGTAACCATTCATGTGACTCCCCTCTTTTCATAATTCTTGACAAGCTAATTCTTTATTTTCAGTAAATATTACTTGATTTGTTTCTAGCTTCAGAATATCTGCATAAATACTTCACCCTTAAATTTTCAGGTCTACATATTAGTTTCCCCTCAAGTGTTTGGCAGTGTTCTGTATGAACACAGACACCTTGAGTGACATTTTTCCTGTAAAAGCATAATTGAAATTTCACCAATATCAAGTTGCACACAGGACAACTAGTTTGCAATGACAATCACTGTCCCCAGAGTTGCAAACTGGATACTCCTGAAATTGTTTTATATTCTCACTCCAACTGTCTAATCAATAAAAAAGGCCTGTTGCCATGGATATGAATGTTCCTGCTATCTCTCTTGCCAACTTGGTGGATATGGGCATCCTGAGGCAATGTAGAAATTGCCTCATGTTTACTGACAATCTGTTAATTCTCAAACAAATCGATATGGTATTTGACAGATGTATTTACACAATGTCACTGGAGGCAAAAGTCTCACATAAAAGTACTCCTAATGTCAATAAGCTTTGTCAGTAGCAAACAGGCTGCACTCATCACAAACAATTAAAAGCAGACATAAAAACCCACATGTGCTGAGGTATTTAAATGCAACCTTCCTAAACCCCAAAGACCTCCATGATAAAGTACACATAACACATGCCCTCAGCCACCCCAAATGTACTCTGTTAAAACAACATCCATATCAACACATAGAGCCACATCTCATGGAGCCTCTAATTCTAAACCCATAAGACAACCCACTACAATCTTCAACATTCTGGTCATTGGAGACTCCATCATCAGACACAATGATACCCTTCTCACCAGGCTGAGTAAGGAGAAAGTCACAGTCAATTGCTTATCAGGGGCTAGGATCCACCACAATACACACACACTCAGGTCATTGAACCACAAGTACCAGAATGACTTAGTCATAGTCCATGTGGGAGTAAATGACCTGAGACATACATCCCTAGACTATAGGAAGAGAGACATCATGGATCTCTCAGAATATGTGTCTCAGGCTGGTATGAGCCTAGCATTGAGCAGCATTTTACCTTCTCCGAGGATGATGCCACAATACAAACAGAAGATGATTGACTTTACCAATGGGCTTAGTTTCTGTTGTCATTCTAAGGGGCTGCAATATTTGTCAGCATGGAAAGAGATGGTCAACAGACCACTCTGCTTTGCCAGGGGTGGTCTGCACCTCTCCCCTCTAGACTTTCAAATGTTAGCTAAAGCATTGTCTTCCTCCATAGTGCCTTTTCAGGCAATGCCTAACTGAAAGTACGTCTGACATAGCAAACCAAAACCAAGAAAATCTAAAGGCATTATTGCTCATTGCTATGAGTCTAAACAAAAAACTCCACTCCATAGAAGCTATCTTTAAACTAGAGAATGCTGACATCTGTGCAGTCACTGAGAAATGGTTTAAAGTCACAGGCAGCACACCAACAGTGCAAGTTTATAATGCCGTCCACACATTTAGACCGCTACTATGTAGACAGGTACTAAAGGTGGAGATATCTCAATTTTCATGAAAAATAACTATACCTCAAGGCTGGTCAAACAGGACAATGCACTTGAGCTGCTCTGCATTCAAATCACCACAGGCAAAATCCATACCACTTCCTTGCAAGCTATAGGTCCCCCTCTATGACCCAGGAAACCCATACCATGTATTTAAACTTATTGGAAACACTAACCATCCAACCCGATACCATATTCATGGGTGATTTTAATTACTCCACTATTAACTGGTAATCCTATACAATACCAAATATACAGGCACTGAGATTCCTGGATTTTGTAAACACACCAACCAGGGATGCAGTCACACTGGGTCTGGACCTCACTAATATGGGAGAGTGCTGCACTCTGTAATGTCTTCCCTGGTAAGTTCAGACCACAAAATAGTCTCCTTTGAAGTAAAACTAACACTTGGACCCCCAGCTAAACCTGGAATATTCAGGAACTACTCTAAGGCTTACTTCCTGCTATTAAGTGATAACCTGGCAAAATTTCAAGCCCTCATAAACCCAGACAACACTGCTTTCTATGCAATACAAGCATGTTAATGGCTGCATAGAAGCAGCTATACCCACTAGGAAGAATTACAGAACTAACTCAAAAAACAAGCCACCCTGGTAGAATCACAAAATCCATAGGCTGTATAACAGAAGGAAGAAAATCATGGCAAAAATTAGAAGATGCAGCACCCAGCAGGATAAAAGTACTGTTATCAAACTAAACAAACAACTCAGAGGACAAATAAAGTCTACCAAAGCCAGATTTGGGTAAATTTGGCCTTCCAGGCCAAGGACAACCATATGACATTCTTTAGATATGTCTGCATCCTCAAAGGCAATACACAATTGTGTACAGAGCTCATTGTAAATGGAGCCACCTATACTGATCCAGAAGATATAGCAAAACTTCTGGACGAAAAATTGAGCTCCAACTTTACCCCTCTCTCCCTTCAAACTTCCCTCAGGAAATACCATCAAATATAACTCCGTATGCCATCACTCTGGAAAAGGTCCTTAATGCTATCTCTAAGGCCAAAAACACTGCATCAATGGACCCAGACAATATTCCAGGCTGCCTTCTAGATAGCTTAAAACATGACCTACCAGGCCGTCTGGAATTGCTATTTAACTGTACCTCTAAACAGGCTTTGTGCTTCATGAATGGAGAACAGCAACAATCATCCCTCTGCACAAAGGTAGGCCATGTACAGACCCTGGAAACTGCAGACCCATAAGTCTCATTAGTCTTATATGTAAAACCATGGAAAGAATTATCATTGAAGTGATCAATAGTGATATAGTAAACCTCCAGACACTGGACCCAACCCAGTTTGGTTTTGTCAATGGCAGGTCATGCCTACTCAACCTGGTTGACTTCTTTGAGAAGGTCACCAAAGCAATGGATGAGGGCAAAATGGTTCACACTGCCTACCTTGACCTGGCCAAGGCATTTGACACAATACCCTACTCTGGCATTGTTGACAAACTCAGGAGGGTTAGGTGCAAACCCATATGTCACCTGGTGGATAGCCAACTGGCTGAGAGACAGGACTCAGGAAGTTAGAATTGGGGACCCCACCTCTACAAAGAGGCCAGTCAAAAGTGGAGTCTCTCAGGGATCAGTATTTGGACCACTCCATTTTGGCATTTACTTCTCTGAAGTCAAAGCAAATGTCAGTGGTCTCTAGCTAACTAAATTTGCAGATGATTGCAAATTAGGAGCTGTTATTGAATCCCACATTGACACAAATGTTCTCCAGGAAGGTCTGACATGCAACTGGTGTCAGAGCCATGGTCCTAAACAAAATGCCAAGAAATGCATAATAGTGTCCTTCAGGAAGTCATCCACCCATGGCAAGTATCATATTGACAACACACCCTTTAGAGTTGACCCTGTAGTCAGGAACTTGGGGACACACCATCACGTGTCTACAGCAGTGAGGAAATCATTCTATGTTGCACAACTTATAGACAAAGCTATGCATCTAAGTCCAAGGAAGTCATTGTTCCACTGTATTTGGCATTCATCAAACCTATCATTGAGTACAATGGCCCCTTTGTTATATACCTAACCAGGCATATCCAACAACTGGAATGTTCACAGATGTTCCTCACTAAAAGAATACAGAGCATAAGTAAAATGTCCTGTGCAGACTTGCCTCAAGGCCCTATCCCAGTATTCTGTCTCCTACAGGCTTGTGAGGGGAAATCTATGCCTGGCATACAGGGCATTGCTAGACCCCACTCTGATGAACCTCCTGCATATCCACAAAACAAACAGCACCAGAATTACCCACTCTAAAGACTTAAACATTGCCTGTGATATAAATAGGACCTCCTGGAGAGACAGGTATGTATCCCAGAGAATACCCCATCTCCGGAACAGGCTCCCCATCCATGTGAAGCAGAATTCCTCCCTAACCCAATTCAAGTGCAGCTTGGACAATTGGATGGGGAACAGGAAATTCATCCCTGGTTTGGCACCGGTGTCTCTAATGTATATAGGCAACATGTAAATGGTTCATCTCCAAGGTCCCTGTTTTTAAATGTTTCATCTCCCAAGTCCCTGCTTACACTTATCAAGGGTATCAGAACTTGTGAAAGATTTGGGATGCATGGCTAGGCTTAAAAAGGCCCTTGTGGTCATTAGCCTAGTAAATACCTATGAAACTATGAAACTATGAACCTATGAATTCTGCATCTATGGAACTATCTTCCAAGCCACATAAAGCAAAATAAAAATCTCTTACTCTATTCAAATGTAATTTAAACACATGAATGGTTAACTGCAAATTCATCCCAGTTTAGCAACTGTGTCCCTAATTGGTAGTGGAAAAATGTACATTTCCAAAAATATCTGTGCTCAACCTATCACTGATTTGTATGCAAAACATGAGGGTTAAAAACTGTAAAGGAAATATAAGGTTAGACATATTAAGATCCACAGAGATCAATAACCTAAAAGTACCTATAAACCTCTGAACTTATAATAAATACATAAACAAATAAGTAAACAGATGAATACCTGTATAGATAAATAAATAGTTTGCTTGGGATCTCAGCAACTTCCAAACATCTGACACTGGAGGATTGGACACTTTCGACCACAGACTTATTTGACATGGCATCTCTTTGAATTAACAATACTTCCAACTCCATTGTATCTAACAGAGAATGTCATTCCTCTGTACAGAAATGTTGTATCTTGAATGTTTTTTTGATAGTCCAAGCAATGCTGACAAGCTCTCTGTGCTAGGAGTAAATCCTAACTGGCTCACAGACAAGACCCAAGAAGTCAGGATTGGTGAGACCACCTTCACCAAGAAACTGGTCACTAGCAGACCACCCAAGAGCTGTGCCCACTCCTGTTGCCATCTACTTCTCAGATGTCAAGGCTAAAGTTCAAGGCCTCTGGATCACCAAGATTGCAGATGACTGTAAATTGGGAACTATTATAGGTTCCTGCCCCAAAGACACCAACATTTTGCAAGTTACAGACAAATGACTGGTGCCAAAGCCATGGCCTAAAACCCAAGGCCAAAAAATGCATTATAATGCCCTTTGGGAAACTTTCAACCCAAGTTAATTACTCCATCAATAAAACAACCCTAGCAGTCAACCCAGTAGTAAGGAATCTGCAAACATATCTAGATATTCTAGCCTTTGACCAACACGTAGCTAAGATAATAAGAATATCATTCTATGTCACCCAACTTATAGGTAAGGGTATGGTATCCATGTCCAAGAAAGTTATAGTACCTCTGTACTTGGTCCTTATCAGACCTATCTTTGAATGCAATGCTGTATATAAATGGACACTTGCAACAGATGGAAGGCCCACAAAGGTTTCTCATCAGGAGAATTCAGGGTATAAATACCCTGTCCTACACTGATCACCTAAAGGCTTTGTCTCTGTAGTCAGTCTACTGCAGGCTGCTGAGGGGAATCTTTGCCTGGCCTACAGGGCTTCTTCAGACCCTGCCTTTATGGATCTGTTGCACATGTGCAAAACAAACACACACTATAGAATAGACTTCCCATTCATGTAAAACAGAGCTCGTCCCTGACCCTATTCAAAAGAAACCTTGACAACTGGATGGGAAATCATAAATTTACACCCAGTCTGGTCACCGTGTCTCTTATGGACGGAGGCTGTCAATAAGAAAAGTATTATCCTAACAAACACCACCCCCTAAAAATCCTTAGTTACCTCCCTACTAACATGCCCCCACCCATATAGACACATATGATACTTGGGAACCCAATGGTTTGGGATGTGTGGCTCGGCTTGTAAGGGCCCTAGTGGCTGTTAGCCAATTAACAACTTATAAACCTATGAACCTATTAATACATAAATATTGTTGTTATGGTACACATAGGTTTAACTTCTCCCGCTAACCACACTTTGAATGAACAACATTCCCAATCTACTTTATATAGAGTTTCCAGTAAACTAGGATTTACCATCCAATTGTATCTTTTATGTAAGAGGCATGTGCCTCATGCCACGGTACAGTCTGAGTCTGCTAGTCTATATCTAATTTTAAACATTTGTATTTTTTTGTATATTTTTTGCATATTTTTAAACATATCGTATTAAGTAACAAGTTTGTTGAATTATTGTTATTCAGCCTACTTGACTATGTACATTATTGTCTAAGTTTAAAGTAATAGAATTCAAGAAACAAAGTTTATTGAATAACATATACACTTTGTATTTATTTATAGGGTAGGTGCAGTTACCAATTTCATATTTATATTTGTATTCTAGTAATTGATAAAATGTTTCTATTTTTTATGCTTAGATTAAGGTGATGAAATGTAACAAAGTTAAAATGGAAAGTATTGCTTTAAACGTTTTTTCAGTGATGTAACGACGTGCTCAAATGAATCAGTTATTTTATTGGTAGATGTATTAACTGGGAAGAGTATTTTAAGAAGGGTTGTACTTTTAATATTGTCTGATGAAGTCTAATATATGCATTCAGGCATAAGTACTAGATCTATATATATATATATATATATATATATATATATATATATATATATATATATATATATATATATTTTTTTTTTTTTTTTTTTGCTGCACAACACTTACTAAGGTTGATAGTAAGATTCATACTTAGATAGGAAGGCTCTCATTAATTTTAGAGTCTGTCTCACACAATAGTTTATTCGCTGTATTGGTAGCATGATTGCCCATCTTCTTATAGTTCCAGAAAGCTATTATTATCTGTCATGGAGATTCACCTTGTACAAGTCTAGGATGTAGGGTCTTTTAAGTTCATTCAGTAACATAGCCTGTGTCATGATGAACAGTACTTCTAAACATTATCAGAATGAAATGTTGTAGAAAATGAATAAAAATATTGGTTTCTTGACCTTCGAGTGAAACAAAAAATCGAGATCGATGTTCTTCATGTTTCACTGTTGCAGTCATCACGTTAGGGTTATCTGCCTGCAGGTAGCACTCAGCCGGCCTGAATACCAGAGTCTTTGGATTTCTGCATCGGATGCTGTCGCTTCTTCCATGACGTCAGGTCGTCAGGGGTATAAAACATGCAGCTGGCGCCATTACATCAGTCTTTCTTGCCGTGCAGTGCCTGAAGCAGAAGCAGTTCGCAAGTGCCAGTCGGCCGACTCCTGAAATTTTTGTTTTCAAGTTTCAGACCCGAAGTCTTCAAAAAAGATAAGTACCCCATTGGGGCTCCTTTTTTCTTGCTCTAACCGATGTCAGAAAAAATTAACAATTGTCTTGCCTGTGGAAAGCAAATACCTCATAGAGATTTTCATTCTTACTGTGTCACCTGTTTAGGCCCAGACCACGACGTCCCTCGCTGTCAGTTTGTGCCTTGTTCAACGCCCGAACTATTCATCGTCGAGCTATTTTTTAAGCTAAATACTTTCATTCTCGATCTCCATACTCCAAAATGGCTTCGTTAAGCCATCCAATAACTGATCTTCCGATAAAATGTAAGGATAAAGACAGAGACAGATCGTATAGGGCCAAAACTGCCGACGACACTTCCGTTAAGATAGTCGCCAGTCCGCCGGTACTCAGTGAGGTGCTTTTGCAGCCCCTGATACCCGCTACTACAGATTTGCAGGCATCTACTGAGACCAATTCGGAGTCTGGTATGCAGCGAGATGCTTCTTCGACTATGGAACCTGCGGATGTCTCTTGGATGGGTCTGGAGCCATTGTGCAGGCACCAGCTTCTGAGGGTGTATTCAGGCCTACAGACTTTCATATTAAACCGACGGCTTCATTTCCAGCTAGAAGTACTGAATTCCTCAGGCCTAAAACTCGCACTACGCCTAGAAAACTGACGACCAAACCATATACTTAGGCCCATATGCCTCAAAAATAAATACTTAGAATGGATGAAGACCTTATTACCTAATTAGGGGAAGCCAGCCTTCCCCCTCTAAGAGACCTAGAATTGATTTTCTTTCTGATTCTTCTGGTCAGGAATCTGATATCTCTGCTCCTTCTGATTATCAGGATTTGCCCTTATCTACTTAATGAGGATTCTGATGCAGAGGATTCCATTCCCACTGCTTCCCCTCCAGAAGATTTTTCTTTTGGTGAAACCTTGCATACCCTTAGGGAGCATTTCCGCTGGGAAAGTCCATACTATTCTGAGTCCAAAAAGAGACTTAGGGAATTTTTACTCCTGCCTCAAGACAGGCCTCTAGCTATCCCTCCTGTTCTGGCTATTGTAGATGATGTTTTCTTGGAATCTAGCCTTACCCCAGACACTTTGCCTCCAGCTCCCAGGAAACCTGACAGGTACTACAGAGTACCTGACTCTCACAAGTTCCTCTTCAAGAATCCTACTGTGGCTCCAGAGACCAATTCCCAAGGACCAAAAGGCATTAAGGCTACTACTGCCAAAAATCCTACCCCTTCTGATAGGGACTCTAGAGCCTTAGACAGATGGGGTAAGAAGGTATACACTTCTGCTACTTTGACCATTAGAGCTTTACATTGCCAGTTTCATATGTTAAAGTATCAGCAGCATATTATGGGACTACTTAAACAGAAAATGATGTTGATTCCTGACTGTGCTGAACACAAAGAGTTGCAAGATTTAATGCTTGGCTTAAGGAACAAAACTTGCCAGATCATGTTAAAGCTAAATTACTGGATGCACCCTTAAACCAAGACTGCCTTTTTGTCAACAAAGCAGAAGAAGTCCTCAAGAGGATGGAGGAAAAAGCTAAATCTATGCAAACTGTTAAAGATTTCTTACAAGTACAGCCTCCCAGATTCAGTAGGCATTGGTCTTCAAAGAACTGGTGCTTTCCAGCTCCTTCCAGGCCTTCCCAGTCCAAACCCAGGAACAGCAGACCACCAAGACTTCAGTCTGAGGGTATGCACATATCTAAGCAGTGGGGGGCTCCCATTTCCAAAGCAGGGAGTAGTAAGCCACCCCCCTATGAAAAATGGCACAATGACTTAACCTTAACCCGTCTAAGCCCTGCTCAACTACTTGCTCCCTTAGGAGGAAAACTCACCCTGCATGCAAGAAACTGGGAACTCCTTACCCAGGACAAATGGGATTTGATCATAGTTTCCCGAGGATACAGATTCCACTTCCACACACTACCAACCCAAGTGGTTGGTCAGACCATCCCCCAAATCAGTGGATGGAGGCCCAACAGCAGGTTCTCTCTCTCCTCAGTATCAGGGTTATTCAACCTGTCCCAGCAGAACAAAGGGGACAAGGTTTTTATTCAAGACTTTTCATGGTACCCAGAAAAGAAAACTCCTGACATCCTGTCCTGGACCTGTCTATTCTCAACACCATTTTGGTGGTTCCAAAATTCAAAATGCTAACTCTTCAACAGCTTCTTCCTATGCTAGCCAAGGATGCCTGGCTGGCAACCCTAGACTTAAAGGAAGCTTACCTGCACATCCCAATAAGAGAATCCTGCAGTCAATACCTACATTTGAGGGTGGGCTCCATGCACTTTCAGTTCTCTGCACTTTCCTTTGGCTTATCTACTGCGCCCAGGGTGTTCACAAAGTGTCTAGCTCCAGCCATTGCATTTTGCAGGCAGAGAAATATTCAGATTTACCCATACTTGGATGATTGTCTGATTCAGGCAAAAAGCCAGGACTTGCTATTACAACACCTGGCATCTGTAAAGAAACTTCTAACCTCACTGGGGTACACCATCAACAAAAAGAAATCACACCTAATACCCTGCCAACAGATTGTATTCCTGGGAGCAAACTTGAACACAACTTCCCAGATGGCATTCCTCACTCCGGAGAAACAAGTTTATTTGACAACCTACTTCAAACTATTGGCCACAAAAAAACAGGTATCTGCAAGGAAAATACTGCAAGCTATGGGGTTCATGGCCTCTTGCATTCTGCTAATTCCATATGCAAGACTGCATATGAGGAAACTCCAATCGTATCTAAAAAGTCTATGGTGTCAACATTCTCAGGACCTGGAAACAATGATTCCTATTATTCCTTGTCTAAGAACAGAGTTCCTTTGGTGGGTAGAGACCTGCTACCACAACAACGGACTCCCTTTCACTCTATCCCTGCCACCCAAACCCTAACAGCAGACGCATCAGACTATGCATGGGGGGTTCACATGGCAGGGCAGTGCATTCAGGGCAAATGGAACCCAAAACAGATGCACCTGCACATCAATCAGAAAGAAATGTTAGCTGTATAGAATGCTCTGACAGCCTTTAAATACCTTATTCTTCCAGGACAACTATTGATAAAGACAGACAAAACCACAGTTATGTGGTACATAAACAAGCAGGGGGGAACCCACTCCTACCCTCTCTGCAGACTAGTCATGGCTCTGTGGAACACGGCCTTGAGCTATCAAGTGCACTTACAAGCTCAATTCCTGCCTGGCAAACTAAATTCACTGGCAGACGACTTAAGCAGAAATCTCATGGACCCACACGAATGGAAACTAGAACCCAAAATATTCAAACTCTTGAAGAACAAATGGGGGACTCCAGAGGTAGACCTGTTTGCCTCCCCTCAGAACTACCAATTGAACAAATTCTGCACCAGAACTCCCCATAGTCAAGCTTGGAAAGTGGATGCCCTGTCCTTTACCTGGAAAAGCCTCTCAGTTTATGCCTTTCCCCCTCTGCCTCTCCTTTCGAAGGTTCTACTAAAGATCAAACAGGACAAGCCAAGGACAATACTGATCGCACCAGACTGGCCACGCCAGCACTGGTATCCCCTTTTGCGCAGTCTGACACTGCTACAACCATGTCACCTGCCTCAGATCCCTTCCCTGCTGTCCCAGCAGGCGGGCCAGATTCTGCACCCTCAGCTTCAAACCCTGAACCTTGCAGCCTGGCTAATTCCATGAGCTCTCCTCTAGCATCCCTCAGTAAGCAGGTGCTGGATGGCATTCTGGAGGCAAGGAGGCCTAGTACTAGAAAATCCTATTCTGAAAAGTGGAAAAGATACTGTTCCTGGAGCCAGGCTCAGGGGATGGGCACAACGGTGCCCAGCTTACCTCATATTCTAGATTATTTAACAGAAATGCTCCACAAGGGCCTATCCTTCTCGTCAATTAAGATGCCTGCCTCTGCCATTTGAGCACATTACAATACTGAGCCACCCCTCTTCTCTCACCCCTTGCTAAAACAATTCCTTAGAGGGGCCAAAAATTTAAGACCCCCCCCAGGAGAGCTCCCACTCAAGCCTAGGACCTTAACTTCATATTGGAAAAGCTCACTCTTCCCCCCTTTGAACCAGCTGCTACAACAGAGTTGATATTCCTTTCTTGGAAAACAGCCTTACTTCTAGCCATCACTTCAGCAAGAAGAGTGTCTGAATTACAGGTCCTCATGGCAGTGGAACCCTTCATCATCTTCCATACAGATAGGGTTTCCCTCAGAACTAATCCATCCTTTATGCCCAAGGTGGTGTCTAGTGTGGCCCTAAACCAGGCCATTCATTTGCCTACTTTTTTCTCTAATCCTCAAAATAAAGGGGAACGGATACGGCATTCTCTGGACATGCACAGACAACTTAGATTCTATTTGGACAAGACTAAGCCTATCAGAAAATCTGACCAGCTGCTAGTTAGCTTTGCTGCAGGGCCAGAGGGGAAGGCCATTTCAAAGCAAACCATTTCCAAATGGATAGGCCATTCCATTCATTTCTGCTACAAGCACCATGGAAAACCTATCCCACAGGGGATAAGATCACATTCCACCAGGGCTGCATCTACCTCAATGGCATTTCTCAGAGGAGTCCCTACCAGGGACATCCTGGAAGCTGCTATCTGGAGCTCTGTACATACCTTCACCAAGCATTACCACCTGCCTATCTTTTCTAAATCCAGAGCTGGATTTGCCACAGCAGTCTTACAGGGCCTAATTGCTGGCCCTAATGCTCTTTAACTACCTCCACCCTTCCTTAGCTTTGGGAATCAACCCAAATGTGATGACTGCAACAGTGAAACATGAAGAACATAGTACAGTTGTGTACACTTACCATAAATGTAGATGTCCGAGTGTATTCACTGTTGCAGTCTTGGTTACCCTCCCTCCAGCCCTCTGACTTCTCTTGACTCTACCTTTCCTTCTTGTTTAGCTTATATTATAGCATGTGCATTTGCTTTTTGGTGTGTACCATACCGTATAACTGCTTCCTATTGTGGGGGCACCTGACATCTGGGGCAAGAAAAACTGGTGTAATGGCATCGGCTGCATGTTTTATACCCCTGACATCATGGAAGAAGCAACAGCATCCGACGCAGAAATCCTGGTATTCAGGCTGGCTGAGGGCTACCTGCAGGCAGATAACCCAAATGTGATGACTGCAACAGTGAATACACTCGAACATCTACATTTATGCTAAGTGTACACAACTGTACTTTCTATACTGAGGAACCTTTGATATATCTGATCTCAAATCAAATTTTACCTGACAAGCATTTAATTTTCTGCTTGAAAATGAAAATTTCATTGTCCACTTCAGAGTCTTATAGCTGTGAAGAAGTCAAGCAGACTGATGTTTGATTATATTGTGGTTAAGGAATGTTCCCATCCAAAGCAAAGTTTACTTTCAAAATTTCAACATTTAAAGAAGTAAGGAGGTATGTAAGACTTGTGATGTATTCCAGAAACAGCTTTTCTAACAAAGGAACCATTACTTTATATAAGATTTATTGAATTAGTACTTAAGACATAAGCAAACATACATTTATATAAAAGAAAACAAACCATATCAACATGTTCCCAGTTACAAACATTATACATCACATCTGTTCTTTGTATAACGGTCATCAATCCAACATTATGTAAATTGTTCAATTCCTGCCTTCCCTTAAGCCTTAGTCCTCCTCCAAAACATTATTCTGCATGTATTGTTCCCACAATATTGATTTTTTTATGTAACTTGTTCCTATCATTTCCTAAAGATCCTACTTCTATTTTTTATCTGTGTTACAATATTTAATATTTCAAATACAGTTGGTTTAGACTTTGATTTTGATTTTCTAGTGATTGCTTTTTTGGCAGCCGCCAAAATTAAACTTTACAAGGCCTTAACTATATCTAGACAAATCATCAGATCCTGTATCCCAGCTCAGATTAATAATTTCCTCAGTTACACCCATTCACTCATCCAATATTTCTGACAGAGTACTCTGCAGGGAATATGTAAAGTCTGGGGGTTGGTCAGGAAGGGAAGCAACCGGACATTTGAAGAAATACGACACCAGCTCAGTCAATGGATACTCCTTTTCCGCTGCCCATCAACTGGTAAGTCAATACTGACAGAAGTAGGTCTTCGAGCAGGGGGTGAAAGAGGGTGAGATCCACGAAGGAGGATTCTCAACCACAGGCAGTAAAAAAGACTTTAACAACCAGAAATGTTTAGTCTTGAACTTATCCAGCAAGCAACGTACGCCAGTGCAGGTGTTGCTATTACAGTGTGGTTTATCTTTCATTCTAAGCCAACGGTCAGTGCTCAGTGACACTATTATGGACATTAGACTTTTGCTAGGAATATTATGTTGAAACAAATATACAAGGATAATGAGGTGAATGCATGTAATAGTGGTGTTGTTAAAAAACTGCTGTTGAATCCTTTTGTAAAAAGTGTGAACTAGATCTGTTTTGTATGTTTAATAGTGGGGAAATGAGGATTCATTTTTATAATTTGAATTCAAAAGAGAAACAGGCCATTTTAGAGTTAAAGAGTGACAGTATAATTACTAAATCTGCGGACAAGGGTGGAGCTGTGGTGGTGATGGACTATAGTTATTATAGTATTACCATTGGTGAGATGTTATCAGATGAAACCATGTGTTGCAGTGTAGATGATAGCTGTATTGCTTCTACACATAATAAAATTATGTACTTTATTGAGGAGTTTCTTCTTGATGGTAATATAACTATTGATTTAGCACGCTACCTTACTGTTGAGTGTCCTGTTGTGCCATTGTTTCAAGGGCAACCGAAGGTACATAAAAGTATGACCTTTCCACCTCTGAGACCTATAGTTTCGGGACAAGGATGGTTAATGGAACCATTCCTCTCTGTATGTAGTGAAGATGATTAAACCAGTCCTGAACCAGACTGTGACAGTTTTAAGTGATATCAGACATTTTTTAAATAATTTTTATAAATTTACCAACACTTATGATGTTTCTGAAGGCTGTCTTTTAGTGACCTTCAGTGTGGTATCTCTGTTTACTGTAATACCCAATACAGAGGGTATAGAGTTGGTTAGGACATATTTAAGAAAGCACAGTACCTATGATAATACTAAAATAGATTTATTATGTCAGATTTTAGACAGAATATTAGAGAACAATATTTTCTTGTTTGAAAGCTCCATATTTCTACAAAAAGCAGGCATAGCTATGGGCACATCCTGTACCAATACCTATACCAATATGGTCCTTGCTCAGTGGGAATCTGAATATATGTTTGTTAACAATGATTTCACGCCTTATTTAAAGTTGTATAGAAGGTTTGTAGATGACTGCTTCCTGATTTGGGAAGGGACATCAGAGATTTTCTATAAATTCATGAAGTATTTACATTCTACCACCATATTTTTAAGATTTACCTGTAATTTTTCCAGGAACCCTATTGATTTCTTGGATGTCCGGGTGTCTAGGACTAGTTTTTCTGGATTTGGTACTGGTTTGTTTAGAAAATCATGTAGGAGAAATGCTGTGTTGCACAGGGATAGTATGCACCCTGGCTATATATATATAAAAAATATTTTGAGAGGACACGGTATGCATATATCCAGACTCAATAGTACTGACCCAGGGTTCCATAGAGATCTATATACTTTAGAGCATGAGCTCCTGGAAAGGGGGTACAGTGAAAGGGAAGTAATGAATATGCATGATGAGATCTTGAACTTTAGATGTGACAAGGCTTATCCCTATTTTTCTGATATGGGTGCACGAGGGAATGATTATGTTCCAGTATCAGGACATAAAACATCTAAAACCAGCTCTTTCCTCCCTATATTGCTGTGTTATACTAGCAATGTAAAGATGGTTTGTAATACTATTAGGATAAATTGATCTATTTTACAAACAGATGAGTACATTAAAGACATTGTGAGAGCCAAACCATCTTTTCATTTTAAGAATAAAAAGTCATTAAAACGACAGTTATGATACAAAAAATATTAAGAGGGAAGGGTTTTGGGGTACCACTGGGGATATGATGCATCCATGTAATTATTGTATGTATATTAGTGTTTCAGGTCAATTTATGCATCCCTTGACAGGCACTTAATTTGTGTTTAGGGTTCAAGCAGATTGTGCTACAGCTAATGTGATGTATGTTGCTACTTGCACAGAATGTGTTAGTTTCTATGTTGGTAAGACCATTCTTACTTTAGTTGAATGGATTAGGGAGCATCTTTACTGTATACAGAAAAGGGATGCTAGGATCTCCCTGGCCAAATATGTGGTTGATAAGGGTGAGGGTCATTCGTTTCTAGTTAGGGTGATAGAGAGGGTTTGGATGGACCCACAGGGAGGTGATTTTAGAAATTACACTGAAGAATGTGAATTATAGTTTTATTACCTTGCAGGCTGATAAATATCCAGGGTTGAATGGTAGATTTTCTTTAATACCTGCTTTAAAGAGGAGTCATTTTTTTTTTCAAGTAGTGATTTTAATATTTGATTGATTAGGGCATGTAACTGGTTCATCTGAAGAAGTTTGACTGTAATTAATGTGATGACATCATCTATAAATGCTTGTTGTGTTTTTGAACTATGGTCTGATGAAGAACTATACAGAGTGTGAAAGCGCTTACCATTTTATTCATAATAAACAGTTTCACTAGTTTTACAAGTCTTGTGCGGCTGTGTTTCTATGCGTTTGCTTTTTATTTAAATTTGTAAAGTCTGCCAACTCATTACATTCCCAAAACATATGTTCTCTTTTACCTTTTCCTTCCCTATTGCAACTCTAACATTTGCCATCTACCTGAGGAAAAATTCTTGGGGTATAAAACTATCTACGCAAACACTTCCAGGCAAAAATCTTTAATCTTCTAGACTTTGTTGCATGTTTGAGATGCATGTATATGTCCTCCCATTGTTTCCTTGTGAATTTCTGATCCAGTGTCTGTTCCCAATCTTTTCTAACCTCCTCTGATTGATTGCTACATTATTGGGCAATATTTTACATGCCCAACTAATTATCCCTTTTTAACAGCAGCTTCTGTTTTAGATTCAACCAAGATCTCTAACAAAACAGGTCTTTTACTTAATATTCCCCTACCCCTTTCTCTTTGCCTATACTTTGATATCAATCTCTGACAGGGGAAAGCAGTCTCTAGCCTGTAGTCCAGATATTTTCTTGGTTCCTTCCTATTCTGTTATTTTTTCCTGTCAAGTTATTTGCTCCCAATACCTTGGTTCCTTTGCAAGTTTTCTCCAGTAAATGTTATTCCCCTCTTGCCTAGTATTTGTGTCTCTAATTGCAGTCATCCCTATTGGGAAAGTCCCCTTTCTCCATTCTTTCTTGGCTTAGTTCTTAGAATACGTTCTGCTACTTTATGAATATAATAATCTGTATGACTGTTGTTATTCTCCTTAAGGATCTGCATCTAAAATCCCACTCTTGAATTATATCCTTTTGCTTGTGTTATGTATATGAGCCTTAAATGTTTAGCTCTAGAATATCCCTTTAAATCAGGTAATTCTAAACCACCTTGTTCTATTGGAAGATCAACTTATCCCACTTGACCCTTGCCCTTTTCCCCTCCTAGATAAATTCCATCTACTCATTGTTAATTATTGTCCACAACTTCTCCTCTGGCTAATAAAAGTATGCCTGACCTTTGTATAAAACTAAAGGGACTAAGAACATTTTCACTGCTTGTATCTTGCTATCCATATCCATAAACAAGAGCTTCCAGTTTCCCACGTTTTGTATTATCTTTTGTTTAGTCTCTTCCTACATATCCTTAGCTACCAAAAAGAAGCCTTTTTAATCCTTACTCCTGACTACTTCATTTTGTTATGTCCCCATATCTTAAAAATCATGTTCCTCAAAGTTCCTCAATGTTCCACATTGAAAGACCCTATCACACATTCAGTGTTAGGAATTTTTTTAAGTAAAATCCATGGTAAATAGAAATTAATCATATTAATTCATTAAAAGATCTTCTTTATAAGTAAAACCAGCATATTTTAACCATCCTATGGCCTTCCTAGTTGAAGTTGTTAGTAAGCCATTAGTATGTGTTCCACATTTTGCCCATTTGTTCTGTATGTCCCCATAAATTTTGGTGTTGCTGAACCAATTCATGTCTGGGTACATAGTTTACATTAACAGCCTAAGTTTTATCTGCATTAATTTTATATCCCAAAAGGACTCAGAACATCTCAAACTGTTCCACAACAACGAGGTATCCTTTCCCGGTTTTATAAGGTACAACATAATATTGTCTGCAAATAAAGATTGCTTTTTTGATTTCCATACCAACTATATCCTTGAATTTCTGAGTCCTTTATTTTCTTTGCCAATGGTTCTGAATGTAAAGCAAATGACAAAAATGGAAAAAGGACATCTAACAAAGGAATTATTGAGCTTTTTTGTTGTCCTGTGGCTTCTCAGGTATGGTTGATGGGTTATGCTGGGGAATTGGATATCACAACTGAACATAATCATTTTTCACCATTCATAAAAATAAAGTGAGGAACTCTATTCAGAATTTCAAAGTATATCATTCTATACATTTCTTTTGAGAAGACAAGCAATGACAAACAATAGATCACAATATTGGCACAAAAATGCTGAGGCCCTGCAGTGCATGACTTAACTAAGCCTGCCATAGCCAAAAGGCAGTGCTGAATAGAAATGCGATAAACCACTTTTCCTGAATGCTAGTCTTGCACTCAATGCAGTGGATTAAAGCTCTGAGATTTACATGAGCTGCTTCCTGTGTCCAGGATATTTCTGCTTTCAGTTGAATACTTTATGACTCTAAACAAGCCACATAGCAAGACAGTGCTCCCAGGTTGCCCCATGGAAAGGGATAATTCTGCCCAGGGGGCTTACTTGGTCAAGATATAGGTGTAAAAATCTTTCACTGGATTCTTCAGAGACAGAACAGAAGGGCAGTATGCTCAGATGTTATATGCAGTTGTAATTGTTCAACATATGGCATGGACATGAGGAAAGTTTACTCCAATTTCTTGCATTAAATTCTAGTACATTTTCCACCACATTTAACTTTCTAGGCTGTTATTTATTCACAATGTTGCAGAAAAATTATATTCCAGTTTCTTGGCAGATTCAACATTCATTCTATGATGACATATTAGTTATTTCATAGTATTGCTAGTTTAAATTGTGTTTGTGTGAGGAAATTAGTATATAGAGTTTATAGAATATTTAAGGAAAGATGTATGTCCTCTTAATGTTTGCTAGTCTTCCTGTAGGGGTAGTCATTTTGCTGAGTTAGGTATGTGAATCCTGGGTTAGCTAAATGCAGCATCTGTCAGTGATAGCTGCTGCAGTGGAGCAAATTTATTTACATTTGTTTACCAGGAAATTCCAACTGGACGTAGGACCTTTTCAGCGGAGGCCCTGGGAGAAAAGCTCCACAAGTACAAATAAGACATTTTACAATAGAAAGTGTTACACTCGTATATGATTTTGCAGTAAATAACATGGCATGCACAGTACACAGCACAGTAGTAAGAACAAAAAGGTAATGAGTACAAGACAGTATTAGAACTGAGTAGACAATTAAATGATACTAATGATTAAGCTGATAAGAACGCTGTACTAAGTGGCTGGGAGTTTTGCTAGTCGGGGTTGGAGCAAGGGCAGAACCAATGCATTTTTAAGTGAGTCTTGAGAGAAGTTTTGAATAGACTACTGGATGGTAGTTTGGTTATCAAAGGGGAGAGGCTATTCCATAGTTTGGAAATAGCACAGGAGAATAGGGCTTCTCCTGCTGAATGTTTTGGTTTGGTGGAAAGAAAAAGACTTTTGCTGTTGAATCTTAGGGGTCTTGAAGAAGAGTAGGGTTGGAATAAGTTTTGAAATGATGTGATCTTATGGGGTGGTTTATTAGTTTGTGGGCAAATGAGAGTTGATTCAGGTGAAGAAGTTGAGGGAGTTCAAGCCAATCAAGTTCCCTAAGTGAGTTGCAGTGGTTGCTACAGTAGGATGTGCCTGTTGCAACATTTGCAATTTTATTGTAGCAGGATTCCAGTCTGTTTAGGTCAGTCTGTCTAAGGTTGGTTAGTATGGGAGAGGGGTAGGGTTACCACCTGTCCCACTTTGTGAGGGACAGTCCCTCTTTGGGCAGTTGTGTCCTGACAAAAAATATTAAAAATGGCAAATGTCCTGAGATTGTAGGACATAATTATGTCCTATATTCTATGTAATCGTTGCATAAAACAGTTATTCTGAATCTAAAATACTTAAATGTTATAAGAAACAGAATAAGCAACTAAAATGCTACAAGAATAAGCTTTTATTTAGGCAAAAAAGTTAAGTTCTATCCTTTGTACTGACCGTGGGTATGTGTCGGCCTGTAAAGTCTGATGTTTGTTCCGAAAATGTCCCACTTTGGCCATTTGAAAAGGTGGCAACCCTAGAGAGGGGTAAAGTAAGGTAAAGATTAGCTGTGAGTTCACAATAGTGGTCCTGGCTGTCCTTGTTCGGTATTGTTTGTTTCTATAAAGTGCCTCGAGTTTTTTATGAACTGTTTTTATGGTGAGAGATATGTGTAGGTTGAATTTGAGATTGTTGTCAATCTCCACACCCAGAAGTTTGATGTGTTCAGATGGGGAGATAATGGTGTTGTTCTTGACACAAATGTTGAAAAGGGCAGAAAATTGTATAGATTTGGAGGGTCTCCAGATCTCCTTTATTTCTA